>NW_027187280.1:6000077-6026444 GCF_028583685.1 Petaurus breviceps papuanus | reverse complement strand
CTCTGTTTCTGCTTCTGTCTCTCTGTCTGTCTCTGTGTCTTCATCTCTGTCTATCTCTTTCTATACACATACACACACACATATATCTGGAGAGAGAGAGAGAGAGAAAGAGAGAGAGAGAGAGAGAGAGAGAGAGAGAGAGAGAGAGAGAGAGACTTTGATTTATCCAACTGTACATTATAGTCTGGATGTTGGGAATTATCCATCTAATATATAAATAGATATATATTTATCTATACAGAAATAGCCATCAAATTATTTCTAGCAGCACTTGTTATGATAGCAAAGAACTGGAAAGAAAGTAGATGCTCATCAATTAGGGAATGGCTAAACAAATTTTGGTACATGAATGCAATGGAATATTACTGTGCTATAAGAAATGGTGTGTGTGATGAATACAGAGAAGTGTGTAAAGATCTATATAAACTGATACAGAGTGAAGTAAGCAGAGCCAAGAAAATAATATACACAATGACTACAACAATGCAAATAGAATAACAACAATATAATTAAAAGTTAATGCTGAAAAATTATAAAGGTCAAACATGGACCCAAAGAAGAGATAGAAGAATAAATCCCCACCTTGCTCTTTTGCAGAGGCAGGAGGGCCACAGACATGGTACATTGGATATTTGTCTTGTATTAATTAGTTCTGATCCTTTCTTCTTCTTTTTCTTCTTTCTCCTCCTCATCTTCTCCTCCACCTCCTTCTCCTACTCTTTTTCCTCCTTTTTTTTTAAAGCAATTGGGGTTAAGTAACTTGCTTAAGGTTACATGGCCAGTTATTTCTGGGTGTGGTGCTAAGTATCTGAGCCCAGATTTGATCCCAGGTCATCCCAACTCTGGGGCCGGTGCTGTTACTCACTGCACCACCTGGCCGCCCCTAAGCAATTGGGGTGAAGTAACTTGCTCAAGGTTACACAGCCAGGTGTTTCTGGGTGGATGCTAAGTGTCTGAGCCCGGATTCGATCCCAGGTCATCCCGCCACTGGGGCCAGTGCTCTTACTCACTGTGCTACCTGGCCGCCCCTTTTTCTCCTTTCTTTAAAAAAAATGGTATTTGTTATCAGGGATGATTCTCTGGAAAGAGAGATGGGGAGAGATGCTGGAAAAAATTCTAGAATAGTGATAAAGCCATTGAACAAATTTGTCTCTGTGGCTACATCTTGCATAGAATCTTGTATAGTTTTTGGCATGTATGTGAGAGATGCTTGTTGGGGGAGATCATTTAGGGCAACATTTTGCTCTACAGAATCAAATGCTTTTATTATAATCAACAGATAATATCTTTCAGTCAATCGTATGACTGTAAAGTTGGAGTGTCCTTTGGAATATTGTTCTTAAAGTTTGCTCATTTCTTTCTGGTGTCTTCATCAATGATGCTTGAAATACATGTGACTGTTTTCATTTAATTTTTTTTCAACAAATGGGAAAATGAGCATACGGATGGTTCATTATTGGTATTCTCTCTTTTGTCTCTTTTTGGTAATAATAAGGTCCCAGATTTTTAAAAATTATTTTGCTATTTGTGGATGCATACCTTGAAAATTAATCCTTCAATACTCAAAATTGTTTCATCTTCAACATAGACTTCCTCTTATACACAATGTAGTCCAGCTGTTAAAAAAAGATTAATGCAATCTTAGGCTGTATAAAGAGAGACACTGTGTCCAGAACATGGGCGGTGATAATCCCACTCTACTCTGCCTTAGGCAGACCACATTGGAGCTGTTTGTTTAATTCTTCACACCACATTTCGTGAAGGACTTTGATGAGCTGGAGAGATTCTGAAGGAATGGAGAAGGGTGCTGTAGGATTGGCTGAAGAAACTGAGGATGTTGTTTGTTTAGCTTGGAAAAAAGGAAAAGTTGGGGGTGGAAAGTGGGGGCAGAGAAACATGGTAGTTCTTTCTAAATTTAAATGTTTCTCCTGGGGAAGAGAGGCATTCAACCAATCCTTTTTGGGTAGAACTAGAAGTAATGGGTAGAAAAATACAGCAAAACAGATCTCAAACAAATTTGAAGAAAAACTTCCTAAACAATTAAAACAGCCAATGTGGAAGGGGCTGTTTCAGAAGGGAGATTTCCCCTCCTTCAAGGTCTTCAACTGAAGACTGCATGACTGCTTCAGGAAGTTGTTGTAGATGGGATCCTTGGTTAGATATGGATTAGTCTAGATGAGCTTGGAGAGTTCTTCCAATGCTAACAATTAACCATCATTTTGAAATTGCTTCCCTGTCTTAGAATGATGCATATGTAGCAACCCATGGGCTCAGGAGGCTAGGGCTCCTGCTTCCACTGCGGACATCCAGTCCTGACCAGATTCGGTCTTGAGGTAGCCTGACCTCTATTGAGAAGAGCCAGAGTTGAACTCTGGGTGCAATCACTTAAGCAAAGTTTAGGTTTAGGTCTCCCCAAAAGGATCCAATGTGCAAAATAGATCAGGTATAGATCAACTATTTATTTCTTCCATCACAAAATAAAGTCTCATAAGCATTCAAGATCAACTACTTAAAAAAAAACTTGAACAGGTATTCCACTTGCACCTCAGTTCTTCATTCCCTGAACAAATCACTTAAGGTTCATGTCTTCTGGCAAGCTAAGGGCATGGCTCTGAGTTGTTCTCCTAGTGATTACCTTCTCTCCAAGAAATTGCTTTAGAAGTTACCTGCTGCTGAGCAACCAGGCCCTGGACCCAGGAGCATCTGACCTTTCAAACTCACAAGGTTGCTTCCAAGGCTAAGAACATCAATCTTGGGGTCACCTGTGCTCAGGAAAAGCAGCACAAAACAGAAGAAACAGTCAGAGGTTTGAAGGCTAGTAACAGGCTTGCCTAAACAGATGCATGTGCTCGCCATGAACAAAATGAAGAAATGTGAAAAGGCATTTATTAAGTGCTTACTATGTGCCAAACATTGCTCTAAGTGTCAGAGATATAAGAAACAAAAGCAAGACAGTCCCTGCTCTCAAAGAGCTCACACTCTAACTGGAGCAGACGACTCATCCAAAGATTTGGCTGTAGGGTGGACAAAAGGGACTGGAAAGTCTGAGGATGCTGCAGCAGGGTGGATGGCAGGATCCTTAGGGTACATGAAAAGTTCAGATGACCGTACATGTTGGTGGGGGGGGGGTATGAAGTACAAAAAGATAGGGGGTATGCCCTCAGCAGCAGACCTTCCCTCTCCCTGGCTGCACTATAAGGCACCATATGCTCAAGCTACCATAGCTGTAAGTGAGGATCCCCCATTGAAAGTCCAGAGGACATATATCAGTCCCAGGCCACACTTTGGGAAGAGAAGAGAACAAGAGTACTTGTCCTCCCCTTTCAAGTCTATCCAGTGGTTTTGTTTGTTTATTTGTTTTGTTTTGCTTTTTGGAGGGGGGACAGCACGGCAACTGGGGTTAAGTGACTTGCCCAAGGTCATACAGCTAGTAACTGTTAAGTGTCTGAGGCTGGATTTGAACTCGGGTCCTCCTGACTCCAGGGCTAGTGCTCTATTCACTGCACCACCTAGCTGCCCCTTGGTTTTCTTTTGTTGCTCAGCAGACAAAGTTATTTGACCTAAACCTCTCTTATGAGGGGATGGGGGTACATGGGGTGGAAGCCGAACATGAGGAACAGCCAGAAACCTCTGGATACACAAGAGACCAGGACACATACATGCGTAGTCCATGGGGTGGCCCCTGCCAACTTATCCCCAAGCATACATCATGGCAGAGGCTCCAGTCCATGCCTTCCCTCCCCCCACTACATGTTAAAATGATTAACTTCTGATCAGTATGTGACTAATGGGACCAGTCAACAAAACAAGCATTTATTAAGTAGGTATCAGCAAAAAAAAACAATAAAAAGTAGACACAAAGTAATTTTGGGGGGAAGGAGGGCACTAGTGACTCTGGGATAGCAACTGGGGGCACCAGGATCAGTCGAGTGGCATTTGTGCTGAGTCTTGTAGGGAACCAGGGATTTTAAAGAGGGAGTGTATTCCAGGCATAGGAGACAGACTTAGAAAGGCACGAAGACGGGACATGGAATGTCACGCACAGGGAGCAGCAAATAGGCAGTCTGGCTGGAAAATAGCTGTGCGACGGAGAATACTATTCACTAAGCCTAGAAAGAGAGGCTGGGGCCAAACTGTGAAGGGCTCTAAAGGCTGGACGGAGAAGTTTGTATTTGATCCAAGAGGCAATTATGAACCAACTGGGCTTCTCAAGCAGGGGACTGACAGGTTCAGGCCTGTGCTCTAGGAATATCTATCTGGATGGCAGCTGTGGAGAATGAATCGAAGGAGGATGAGACCAAAGCCAGAGAGTCCAGTTAGGAGGTCGCTGTTGTCTGGGTCAGAGGTGAGGAGGGAGGGTCTGAACTGGGGTGGGGGGGCGAGTAGAGAAAAGGGGGATGGAGACAAGAGATATATTGAATTCAGAATCATGATCATTAATTGGATAGCAGGAGTCCTTGAGGGAAGGAGAAGAGTTGAGAATGACTGTGAGATTGCAAACCTGAGTTCCTGGAAGAACAGAAAAAGGGAAGTTAGGGAGAAGGGAGGGGAGGGTGGGTATGGGGGAGGAGGGCAGAGACGAATCCTGTTTCAGACTTGCTATGTTTAAGATGCCTAGGGGACCATGAGTGCCAAAGAGTGCGTAGGTTTGAGAGGTGATAAATGTGTATATGCAACTATGTTTCCAAAAATATGTGTGTGGCTTTGAGTATCATTGACTGTTTGGATGGGTTGATCCAGACAGCCCTGCACTGCTCAGGGTAGCTTCAGAGAGCAGGCAAGGACACCCAGGCTGTAAGGGGCCACAATATATGTGGCCAGAAGCTCTTTGGGTGGCAGAGATGGGGAGGTCACCCCAGAGCCCTCTTCAGAGCAACAGACAGGACTCCCCTGCCTGATCTGTGAGATTTCTCTCTTCAGAGCCCTCAGAGTGGGCAGGGGACAATGGGTCTGGAGTCAGGTGGGGGCTGGGACCCTAATCCTAGCTAATGAGTTATCGAACCAGGAGGAGAACTGCTTAGTCCCCGTCTAATCCTAAGGAGGAAGGAAGCCAGTCTAGAGGGGCCAAATGGGGAAATCCCTGGGGAAGGTCACAGAGGGACAATTATGCTTTTTCATCTCAGGAAAAGCCTTTCGTGCCATTCTACGGGCAGGGTCTCCCTGCAGGACACTGGTTGGGCCAGGGCTGATGCTTGTGTTCAAGCAGAGCTCTCTAGCCTGATCCTGTCCTGTCCCTCCCTCCTTTCCTCCTTCCAGCTCCCAGCCTTGGCTCTATTTCTGGGAAAGACAAATAATAACAAATGACCAGCTGAGAGAGTTCTCTCCACCAGCTCGTGTTTGTCTTGCACTCAGTGTTGGGGAAGTTGGGGAGAGATCAGTGACTCTCTCATCTCTATTCCAGTGGGGAGGAGACACTCACAATCACAGTGATATAGCCAAAGCTGGAAATACAGTAGGGGACAGGGTAGATAAGGAGGATGTAATCCAAGAGGTGGCCCCGTGGGGTGGAAAAACCATAAGCTCTTAGATTTAGATTTAGAGCAGAAAGGGACCTCGTAGGTCACCCAGTCTGGCTCCCTCATTTTGTAGATGATGAACCAGAGGCCTTAGAGAGGTTAAGGGACTCGCCCAAGGTCACAGATAGCAAGTGGTTGAGCTAGGATTGGAACACAGGTACTTTGATTCCAAATTTAGCATCCTTTGCATTCTACCACACTGCTTCCAACAAGCCTTTGCCCTCAGGCAGGGGTGTGCTGGGGAGAGTTTGAGCCAGATGACAAGAGCTGACTGCTAAATCTTCAGTGTGAACATTTATACCTCAAAAATCTGCAAATGTTACAAATCAAGGCTTTCTGATTGTCTAGATGTGAAAAAGGGATGGAGAAAATGTTAACGAAGCAGATAAAACATAAAAGTGTGTCGCGAGTACATTTTTCTCCCCCAGAGTCAGTTGTTAAATATTTATGAACATACCATTGAATCCAGGGCACCTGAAATAGAATCCTGTCTCTGCCACAAATTAACCAACTAACCTTGGGCAAATCACTTCCCCTTTTTATGCCTTAGTTTTCTTAACTGTGAAATAAAGATAACAATCCTTGACCTATCTTCTTCCTAGGGTACTGTGAAGATCCAATATGAATCCTGGATTTGGAATCTAAAGCTCTGAGTTAAAATCCCAGCTTTTCTACTTACTGCCCTTGAGCAAATGATTTCACTTCTCTGGACCTCAGTTTCTCCATCTGCAAGACAAGGGAATTAGACCATAAGGATTAGACTAAGGTCTTCTCCTAGATCTTAAATCTATGATTGATTTGAAAATGGCTGTGAAAGTCCTTTGGAAAACCATAAAGCAGTATATAGATTATCATTAAGAGAAGGGCTGCCAGTTAGAAATCTTAGAGATGGTAATAATGACTGTTCAAGCAGGGGAGACTTAACCAGGGCGACTGGGGCTTTGTAACAAGACATCAACTTTCAGGGGGCAAATTTTGTCTCCCCTTCAACCTTGGTACAACTCCACTTGGAACAACTGCCTTTATTCCTTTGTCTGGCCTCTTGCCACCATCCTGGAAGTCCTGTAATCAAATAGCCCTCTCTTGGGGCCCATCTTCTCCCCACCACAATATTCTCTACTTGCTGTTTCCTCCTTAATCCCCCCTTCCACCTCCACTCAGGTGTTGAGTTAATTAGCCATATGTATATTTGTGTGAGAGAAAAAGCCAAACTTTCTGGGTGACTGCACTCAATTGGGGTATATGGTCTACTGTGGCTAGACCACTTTATGCCACTTCCAGGCTTGGGACTCTGTGCCATGTCTTTTACAGGTCTTAAGAGTGACTGTTTTACATGCCAGATGAAGTAGATTTCAAAGACATGCATACACCCACCATGGGCCCTCTCCCTCAATTCAAATGAATTTGCCTAGAATTCTTAGTTATTGGTTTGTTAAAGGGTAACTCATATCCAGCCCAGAAATAAATGCAGCCCTGCATGGAACATAAATATTTCATTTAAGACAACTTTAATGGAAATGAGTTGTAGGAGGCTGCTGGTAAAGCAGGGGGGTGAGGCATTATGGGGACAAGGAAACTGAAGAATGGTCCACATGGACACCCCAGCTACTGAGAGTGATGTTAGATGAGTTATCCCCTCCAGTAGTAATGGCTGCATTGTGTGTGGTCTTTCTTATCTGAAGCAACTGGGACTCTGCCTCCTGTGTCTCTGTAAATGACTATAGCAAGTAGCTGAAAGCAGGTACAGGCTGGTCTCTCTGAGTCTCAAAGGGGCAGTAAATGGCTCTGTGGGTAGACTATAGTCAGGCCAGGAGAGAACTCAATGAACAAGCTGAGAGGAGTAAAAAGAAATCAGTTGGATTGGAGAAAAGAAGTTTTGCTTAGGAGAAGATTGGGGTGACAGAAAGACATCAGGGAAAAAGCAAACTCAATCAAGGAGAAAAGAAAGAAGGAACCACAGTCCAGAAGCTGGGCCAAGCCAGACCTCCTGGGTCTCTGCTCTGACTCATACCCAGCCTTGCCATTCTGACCATGCTTCATGTAGAATAGGACAGTGGTTGTGGGGGCCCAAAGGTGCTGCTGTCCGTGACTCTCTCCTGGGAGATGCCAGGGTCCCAAGACTGCAGCCTCAGGAAGGAGCCTGGGTCCAGGGTGGTGTCAGTGACTCCAGGAGCAAATGACGAAATCTGCTGAGAGTCCCAGACTATCCCACAGCTTCCATGCAAAGAGAACCTAAAATCAAATCCCATCTAAGATTTTCTCAAGGGACACATCTGGTGTGAGCAAGAGTTAAGGGGGTAGTGAAGGGTTTGGGGTTGGCCTGGATATTTTGCATATAATTTGCATAATGTTTGCATCTGGTTTGCATGTGTCCACTTAGAATGTCCCATCTGTTCTCGTGCACTTTCCAAGTTGCTTCTAAACAGTCCTAGGCTGATGAAAGTTAATCATTTTAGAGATCTAAAGATCCTCTTCTCAGAGCATTCCATAGTGGCCTCCTTCTAGTCCTCCTGTGGCCCCCAAACCAGGAGTGAGCGATTCTCCCTGATAACATGGTATCCCTTAGACACGAGGTTGCCCAGAAAAGAAGGGATCCAGGTAAGGAACAAACAAAAACAAAATTCTTAAAAACCCACCTCTCCAAAATAGATGTGATTTGAGAGCAGCTTTTCAGGCTGGAGTAGGAATAACTAAAATGTAAATTTGTCTCTTACAATGCTAATATTCTTACAGAATGGATGGGGAAACCAGGAGGCATGTCCCTGGTATGTGTTACTTCCTATGGGGAGGAGGAGAGGAATGATTTGGAAGCTAGAAAGATCCAGATGTGTAGTGCTGGAAGGAGGATGTTAAGGATAAAAAGTACAGAGGGATCTCTTTAGAGAAACTGAGGGTCAATGAAGGGGAAGGGAATAAGCATTTATATAGTGCCTACTATGTGGCAGGCACTGTGCCTTTACAAATATCTCACAATGACCCTCAGTGGTAGGAGCTCTTATTATCCCCCATTTTACAGTTGAGGAAACTGAGGCAGACAGGGGTTAAGTGACTTGCTAATAAGGGTCTGAGGTGGGATTTGAACTCAAGTTTTTCTGACTCTGGTCTCAGCACTCTACCCAATGCACCACGTAAGAGATACAGAGTTCCTTTTACAAAAATTGTAGAGCTAGACTGAAGGATAAGCCAAATGAAAGGTGGGAGGCATGGTATTAGATTAATATGAGGGAACTAGAGGAGACTTAGTAAAGAGTAGGTGGGTAGAAACTCTGGCTGAGGAGAGACTGATACAGTGGAATGATCTCTGATTCTGGAGCCAGAAGACCTGAGTTCAAATCCATCTGCAAACACTCCCTGGGCCCCAGTTTCCCCTTTGGTAAAATGAGGAGGGGTTAGACTGGATGGCCTTTGATGTCCCTTCCAGCCCTAGATCTCTGATCTGAAGAACCACTGAACTGGGGCTCAGGTGATGACAGAGGGGGCAGCTGTAAGCAGGAAACTGATGCTGGATCTAAGTCCCACTGAGGAATGACTGAGTAACCTGTGGCTTGGTGTGATGGTGACCTGAGTGAGGCATGAAGCCTAGTGCAGCAGCCTGTTAGGAATGTGACCAAGGAGCTGATTGACCTTTCCTACAGGTGGTGAAAGTCACCTAGCTCAGTCACACTGTACTGAGGACAGAGGGCACCAGGAAGGAAGGAGGAAAGGCCATCTGGGGTCCTCCATCACTTGCTCCCTGAACACACACAAAGCTCCTAACATACCATGTGGGTTAAAGGCTCTGGAATACCAGAGGGCTTGGGGCCAGATGTTATGACAGGGTAGGGGGGCCCCAGAACTTCCCTTCTCTTTCCATCCCAGCCCCACCCTACCTCCAGGCTGGTGCCAGATGTTGGGAGCCTCAGAGGTGACTCAAGACTCCAGGGATTTAGGGCGAGGGGATAGGATAGATAGGATCCTCTGGGATCTGCGTTAGGTCTAGGGAATGTAGGGTCCTCAGAAGACTCAGGCTCAGGCCACATGGTATAGTGTGATCATTTCCAACCTGTGGAATGTGGAATGTGGAATGTGGCTGTGGAATCCTGAGAAGGCTTTGGAATTATCATTAAGAGGTCCATTCCATTAAATGACTCTAATGAATAAGCAAACATGATTTCTCTTGATTCACCAACCTCATCCAGATAAATAATTTTTAAATTATATATCCTTAGAGTTGGAAGAGACTTTATTTAATCCAAATCTGTAACCTTGAGCAAGTGACAACTTCTCTGGGGCTGTTTCATTCTCTTTAAATGGAAGGAATTGGTCTCAACTACCTTCCAGTTCTTTTTTTTAATTTCTTTTTTTTTAATTTTTAAAAGTAATTGGGGTTAAGTAACTTGCTCAAGGTTACATGGACAGTTATTTCTGGGTGTGGTACTAAGTATCTGAGCCCAGATTTGATCCCCAGGTCATCCTGACACTGGAGCTGGTGCTCCTACTCGCTGAGCCACCTGGCCACCCCTAAGCAATCAGGGTTAAGTAACTTGATCAAGGTTACATGGCCAGGTGTTTCTGGGTGGATGCTAAGTGTCTGAGCCCGGATTCAATCACTTAGGTCATCCTGACACAGGAGCCGGTGCTCTTACTCGCTGTGCTACCTGGACATCCTACCTTCCAGCTCTAATCTATGATACTATGATCTTTGCACCCCACTCAAGAATCTCCTTGATTGCAGGGGGCTATTCAGTCTTTGCTTGGATACTTCTAGTGCCAGGGAGCTTACTACCTCAGAAAGCAACTTGCTCCATCACTGATCAGCTCTCATTATCAAAGTTCTTCCTTCTGTTGAGCCTTCTGGTTGCATCTGCCAGGTCCTAGACCCCACACTACTGGCCTCAGCCCCCAGACCCCCCTGACAAATTTGTCTGGGAGCAAAATCTCAGTAGCCCCTGACTACTAAGGGCCAATCCAATGTTCAGATTTTGTGACAGTAATGGGAACTTCTCAGGCCCTGGGCTGTCAAGAGGTACTGATGGTCTTAAATGGAATACCTAGGTCCTCACCTCCATCCCTGGGCCCACTTCCTCTGAAGGTCACTGCCCTGCAGAGTAGTTGTTTGTCCCTCATGCTCAAAGAGCACCAAAATGACATCACTATCTCAGGGTCAGTTCGGGCTGTGGCTGATCAGCCCAAAACAAGTTCAGAGGGCTCTACCACAGGTTGGGCACAAATGGTCCATATGACCATTTGGGAGAGAGATGTGCGCCTTTCATGTTTCCTTTGAGCTACCATAATTCTGCTTTGCTCTTTGATGCAGGCACACCATGCCAAACAATCCTGTGCCAGCGTCTTCTATGTCTCATAATAGATACCAAAGTTCTTCAGAGAGACCTTGAGAGTGTCCTTGCATCACTCCTTTTAACCACCGTGTTAGCGCCTGTCCTGTGTGAGTTCTCCATAAACAGTCTTTTAGGCAAACATACTTCTGGCATTTGAACAATGTGGCCAGCCCTTAAGAGATATGCTCTCTTCAGTAGAGTTTGAATGGTTGGCTGTTCAGATCGAGAAAGGACCTCCGTGTCTGGTACCTTATTCTGCAAATCAATCTTCAGAATCTTCCTAACACAATTCAAATCAATTTCCCGTCATGATTCTGGTACTGTCCAGGTTTCACAGGCAGACCACAACGAGGTCAGCACTACGGCTCTGTAGACAGTGCTCAGTCTAATACTTCTTCTCTCTTTCAGAGCCTCTCGAGCTCTGGCAATGTGTACATCAATTTTATCATCACCTCTGCATACATCCCTGGAAAGTACACTGCCAAGGTAAGTGGACTTATCCACAGAGTTCAAAATGTCTCCACTTCCTGTAACCCTGGTTCCACTTACAGATGGTGTGGCTCTGGTTGGTGGAGAACCTCGGTTTTCCTGGTGTTAATTGTCAGGCCAAAAAGAACACAAGCAACAGAGAATCGATCCACACTCTGCTGCATCTCAGCCTCAGAGGTAACATTAAAAGCACAACCATCTCTGAACTCAAAAGCTGTGAATGATCCTGGGACTTTGAGGGGAATAAAGAGATGGTCAGGAAGTGGAGGCAGAGGCTAAAAAAGTGGGGAGAGGCCAGAAGTGAATAGCCAGGCAGACTCTCAGGGCTGGCAGAAGGTCAGGGATAGCTGCATAATAATAACTCACATTTACATAGCATTTTAAGATTCCAAAAGTACTTTTCCTTACAACAACCCTGTGAGACATGTATAATTGGGTCTGGATTAGTGTGAATAAAGAATCCTGTGAAATGATTATGTTATTCAAAGTCAAACTATCCTATGTGTATGTTCTAGTATGAATATTATCCCTGCTTTACAATCTACAGAAACTAATTGAGGGTCACTCAGCTACAATAATATTAGTGGTAGGATTTGAATTTGGCTCTTTCCACCATTCCATAGTGCCTCTGGCAGCAAGACTAAGGATTATTCAAGGCACTGACGTGAGTGGGGAGGTAGGTCTGAAATCAGATCAGCCTGTAAGAGGTAGGATAGGTAGAAAGAAAATGAGATAACCAAAGGTCTTGAGGAAACCAAGGCCCAGCTTAAGTAGGCTGAGAAGTAAAGTGGTTAAGGGACTTACCCAAAGCCACACAGGCAATAAGCTTCAGAGGTAGGTTTAGAACCCATATCTTCCAACTCTAGCATGCGTATTCTTTTCACTGTACCAACATTTCTCTCAAGACTGATCCAATGAGATAATAATTGTAAAGTGCTTGGCCCAGTAGTAAACACTATACAAATCTTAGTTTTTATTGTGATTGTTGTTGTCATCATTATTTTCCTAGTACTTTGTGACCTTGGGCAAGTCACTTTCCCTCTATGGTCTTCACTTCCTTGTCTGTAAAACAAAGGGGTTGAACTAGGCGATCTTTAAGGTCACTTCCAGCCCTAGATGCTTCATCATTGTCTTTCAGCCTTAGTCTCCTCATCTCTAAAATGAGGCTAACATTTACACTATTTTTGTCACATTGTTATAGCTGTTGTGAGGAAGCTGTAATTTGTAAATGTGAAAATACTATTGAAATGGTAGTAACAATTGGGTGGCAAGTGACTCAGTGAATAGAGTGCCAGGCCTGGAGTCAGGAAGACTCATCTTTCTGAGTTCATATCTGACCTCAGACATTTACTAGCTGTGTGACCCTGGGCAAGTCACTTAACCCTGTTTGCCTCAATTTCCTTGCCTGTAAAATGAGCTGGAGAAGGAAATGACAATGCCACTCCAGTATTTTTGCCAAGGAAAACCCCAAATGGGGTCATGAGGAGTCAGACATAACTGAACACACATACACATTAATAATCAAATCAGAAAATTCCTTGTTATATTGTAGAGCTCTTTGAGGGGGGAGAGGGAAGAATGCTAGGGACATTTAGGCTGTACAGAAACAAAAGGTAACAGTAGAATTTACTTTAAAAAAAGAAAGTAAGAGAAAGTAAGTCAGAATGAGGCTAGCAGCAAGGCCAACTCAATGGTGTGTCCCAAGGTCACTGGCCTAGGGCTCTAGATTCCCCAAACTCAGACTTAGAAATAGTCCTATAGACTGCAGTCATGACAGAATCTTAATAAAGGTGCCCCCAGTCCCAATATTCTAACTTCCTTATAGACCCCACTCAACAATATGCCTCCCTGCTCACTACAACAACAGGTGTGCCCATGAACTCATAGTTCTCTCAGTACAGCGGGCATGTCCATGTGATGGGATCCCAGCCACTGCCTCAAGCTAGCCACTGCCCCCAGACCCATTCCTCACATTTCCCACAGAAACAGCAGGTGTGTCCATGCACTCAACCACAACTACATCCATGTGGTCTCAGACAGAACCACAATAGCCAGCCAATCAGAAAGCAGCACCACCAGGATACCCAAGCAGCAATGAAGGGGCTGAACCCCCTCCTTATAAGAGAAGATAAGGGGCGGCCAGGTGGCGCAGTGAGTAAGAGCACTGGCCCTGGTGTCGGGAGACCCGGGATCAGTTCCAGCCTCAGATATTTGGCACCCACACAAAATAACTGGCCGTGTAACCTTGAGCAAATTACTTAACCCCAATTGCTTTAAAAAAATAATAATAAGAGAAGATAAGCAGAATGTCCTGTGGTTGGAAGGTAGATGTAGTTGGGGTATAATGGAAAGGCACCCAGACTGGGAGACGGGAGACCTAATGCTGGTCCTAGATCTGTTACTAAGTAATAGTTGTATGGCTATAAATAAAGCCCTTCTCCTCCCCACTCCCATTCTGGGCTTCAGTTTCCCCATATGTAAAACAAGGGTGAGTGAATTAAATCATCTCTTAAATCCCTTCTAGCTCTAAAGGTCTGTGAGTCTATGAGAGGCCAAGTGCATGAAAATTGTTTGGTCAGAGTTCTTAAGTTGCGTATTTTAGGTGGTCATGGGAAAAGCAGTTTTGACCTGAAATCAAGAGAGTTCTTAGGGGTCAGACATAAAGGACTTTGCTTTCACAGGGATCGATGAGCTCTGGTTTTAGTTTGAGGAGGTAAAAACCTGGGCAAACTAACAAGGAAGGACAGTGACCTAAAAGATCAGGCTGTAAGAAGACTTTGGAAAATGGGACAAACCAGGGAGGACCTGGAAATATCAATCTGAATTTTAAGTTTAGTCAAATTGAATTGAGTAATGGGATAGTAACAGTGAGTGACCGTCACCGATTCCCTCTGAGTGATGGCAGCAGAGTCCCTGGAAGCCAATCAGGTAACCCTGCTCCCTGCGACTGCTGGCAGGGAGGGAACGTCTTAATGATGCTCCCACGTCGGCTGAACTGGGTGACTGAAAAACTGTTCTGTAGTTGTTTCTTGTTCAGGCTAGGAGCTCCTCCGGATATGAACTGTGTCCCCTCTCCTGCCCCTTCCTTCCTCCTTTACCTTCTTGATTCCTACAGTTAGGTGGTAGATAGAGAGCTGGGCCTAGAGTCAAGAAGACGGCTGAGTTCAAGTCTGACCTCAGAAACTTACTATGTGAATGGACAAGTCACTTAAACCTAGTTTTCTCAACTATAAAACGAACAACAGCACCCACTTCACAGACAAAGCAGAATTGAAAGAGCTCAAAGGACACACAGAATGCACAAATTTAGAACATCCACCCCGATTGTTCCCATGGACTATTTGTGCCTGACCTGTGGTAGAGCATTCCGAACTCTACTGCTCTGAGCAGCCACCGGACACACTGAAACTTGACTTTAGCATAGCGATGTCGTTTGAGTCCTCTTGGACAGCGAAGGACAACAACCGGCCAACCAACTTCATAGGGTTGTTGTAAGGATCAAATGAGATAACAATTGTAAAGTGCTTGGCATATAGTAGAATCTATACAAATAAGTTATTCTCTTTTCCCTCTATCTTCATTCTCAACCACTGCTTTTCTTTCTTTCCTTCTACTCCTTTCTTACTACTCTTCTGCCTACCGGTCCTTTTCACCTTCATCATCCCCCTCCCTCCTCCTTCCTTTACTTCTTTCTTCCCCCTTTTCTCCTTACCTCTCTTACTTTCCCTTCTCCCTTCCTATTTCCTTCTTCACCTCCTCTTTCATGCCCTCCTCTTCTACCTTCTTTTCATCCCACCTAATTCTCCTATCCTCCTCTTCTTCATCTTTGTCTTCTTCCTCTTCTTCTCCTTCCTCTTCCTCTTCTTCTTCCTCTTCTCCTTCTTCTTCCTCTTCTGCCTCTTCTTCTTCTTCCTTCTCTTCTTCCCCTTCCTCTTCTTCTTCTTTCCTTTCTTCTTCTTCTCTTTCACTTCCTTCTCCTTGCTTACACCTTCCATCCCTATTCATCTTCCCATACAGCAGCAGTCAGTGGATCTTTGGTGATTGATTGACAAGACAGTAACTTCTCAGAATTGCCTGTTAAATGAGGGGCTATGTATCTCCAAGCAAGGGCCCTGCTATGGTCAGAGGGGAGAGGGAGGGACTGCTGAACCCATCATGGAGCAGCCCTGACATGACGTGGCCATGCAGCTAGAAACACCTCTCGCTGGTCAGTGTAAAACCTCCACCCCGTACTCTAGTTAGGGAATTGTCTGGGACAGATGTGAAACACCTGGAGTTCCTGGAATCCCAGGCATAGATCCGAACTGGGCAGCCCCAGCTGCAGCCCCTCTTCAAGGCAGGGATAGAAAGGCTTGGGGTGGGGGAGGAAGGAATAGACCTTTAGAATGGGAAGGAGGAAGGTTCACTCAGGCAAGCCAATTGTTCCTGTATTAGAGGAACCATCAAAGTAAGGAAGTTCATGGGTCTCCCGCATCAGTTTTGCTATGAAACAATGGGAAGAAATGTCAAGGGCCTATGTGTCTTTGCCCCCTCTCTACCCTCCCAAATCTGGAGGTAAATGCAACTTAATAAACCCTGTTCCTGCAACCAGTCACTTGTTCAAGGAGCAGAGCCCACCCAAGGAGATCAATTCTGTCATCTAGCCAAGGCCACAGTTGGATGAATTTGAGGGGATATTCAGGAGACTAGAAAGGGCAAGCTGAAGAGAAAATTGTCTAACCCAGGCTGAACTCAAGGCATTCAAGCACACCAGTCTCAGGCTGGGATAAAGGTTGACACGAGTTCCTCTGAGTGTACTCCTCTCAATCGTTGGATCCCTGTGGCTTTTCCTAAAGTCTTAGGCTCCTAGATCCTTCTACCTGTCTGATCAGAAATGTCCTGTCCCTCTTCCCTAAAGCTCCCACTTCTCTAGAGCCAAAGGAAACAAGTTAAATCCTCCTTCCCCAAGATAATGCTTGAAATACTTGAAAGCAGTAAACATCTTCCCCAATTTTCCTCTCCAGTTTAATCCTTCTCAATTCTTTCAACCAATCATCATGTGGCGTGGTTTTCAGTCCCCTCCATGCTCTCTCTGGTAAACCTTATCTGGACCAGTTCCAGCTTAATAATACCTATACCAAACTGTGGTCTGTAGTCATTAAATACATTCTTCCCAGGGGTGGGCCAGAGGCAGGTCATATAAGCTTGCAAAAGTTAATTGTTAAATTTTCAGCGTGAACATTTACATCTTGGGACAGAGTGATTGTTTTGTGGGTTATCTAGACTTAGGAATGTGATGGAGAAAATGTTAATGTGGTGGATTAAACTTAAAAGTGTGTCCTCTGTACATTTTTGGAGAGTCAGTTGTTAAAATGTACGAGCACACCCCTGCCCCTTTCAGACTGTGTGTGTGTGTGTGTGTGTGTGTGTGTGTAGAGACAGAGACAGAGACAGAGAAGAGAGACACAGACAGAGAGACAGAGACATAGAGAGAGACACAGAGACGGACAGAGACAGACAGAGATAGAGAGACAGAGAGAGACAGACAGACAGAGACAGACAGAGACACAGAGACAGACAGAGAGACAGAGACAGAGAGACAAAGAGAAAAGAGAGAGACAGAGACAGAGAGAGGGAGAGGGAGACAGAGACAGAGAGAGACAGAGAAACAAACAGAGAGACGTAGAGAGACAGACAGACAGCGACAGAGAGACAGAGACAGAGAGATAGAGACAGAGAGAGAGAGAGAACTCTTGCTGTGGTAAATCCCTCTACTGATGCAAAATGGCAACTCCTCTATAACTTATGTTCTTAAAGAGTTCCCTGGAAGGTTCTAGGAGGTTAAATGACTTGCTAGTACGTGTCAGATGCAAAATGTGATGATCCACCATGCCAGGATGACTTTTTTATTTTTTTTAATCTAACATTTCTTTTTATTTTTACTTGTTTATCGTTTAATTTATTGAACAAGATCAATGAGACAAATACAGAAAACGGGACACCCCAGGTTTAGGCTATAAGGTGAGCACAACAGCAAACCCTCTCTCCGTCCCTGCCTCTCTGTCTCTTGGCTTTTCAACCTCAGTCCCTGTAGCCTGGCTGGCCAGGTCAAGCCTGACTCTTTCCCACCCACCCCATTCATCACTTCCACCCAGCCATTAGGGCTAATTGACTTACAATCCATTTCTAAAGGAGACTTTAGTATTAAAAGGATTCCTTTACACTTTCACTTTTTAACCTTGTTTTTTGTTTTTTTTCTATTTCCCACCTGAGGTGGTGTTAACTTTTTTGGTCCAGCTGTTAACCCATATTGATATTTTGGCTCAATATACGGAAGATCTATACTCACACATACATATATGTGTGTATGTATGTATGTGCGTACGTGTGTGTGTGTGCTGTTCAGTACTGAAACACCAGAGGTAGGTAGTGAACTCCCAGTCACTAGAAATGTTCATCAGAGACTAGGTGACCACCTGCTTTGTATAGGGTCGAAAAAATTGCCCATGGGGTAAGGGGTTGCACTAGATGTCTAAGATTCTCTGTGAATGCATCTCTGTGAATAATCTGTACTTCTATAGCTCCTGTACATTTAAGCATGAGTGTGTCTATGACTGTTGGGATGAGAAATTGACTGGGGAATGATGGGATCTTCTTTCATGCTTTGCCTCTGGTTTCCACAAATGTTCCACATGTGCACTTGGACCATTTTCCCTCCTTTCTGTCACCTGGGCATCTGACCCCTAAGACATCTTCAGGCCCCAATCTGTTCCATTGTTTATGTCCAGGAGGAATCCCCTCACCCTCTTCTTCTCTTGGCTTTCTGCTCTCTATAGGCAGGGGCTGTGCTGGTAAATGTTTAACAACCAGTTTCCTGAAAAATGATGCATACCTGATATACTTTTAAATTTAATGTGCATTGTTAACATTTTCTCCATCACTTTCTTAAGTCTAGACAATCAGCAGCAACAACTATAACAAAAGCAATAAATCATGTCTTGATTTGTAGCATTTGCCAATTTCCAAGATATAAATGCTCTCACTGAAAATTTAACAATCTATTCTCTAGAGTATATGCTAACTCCATTTCACCCCTACCCACTACAGGAACAGTTGGACCCCAATATTGCACCCAAGGAGCTTTCATAAAGGGGAGGGGCCAGAGAGGTCCTGTTTGCTATTAGTTTCTTGTGAAAAGCACCTATTCCCCCTCCAGCGGCTGAGCTGCTCTCTGTGTCTTGAGGGATGAGGAAAGAATAGTATCAGACTTCAAGCTTCAACCTTCTCCTCCCTCTGCTTCCTCTTTCCTCCTTCTTCTCTGCGAACCCCAGAACCAAACATCTGGAGCATTTGGAGCCGGGAGAGGAGAGCTGGAAAGGAAAGGGCCAGGGATCCCACCTGGGAGAATCAACTTGGAAGGGGACTGGGGGGAGGAGGATTTGTTCCAAGTTCCAGCTGGTTCCCAGGAAAAATACTGTCTAGTGGTTAGAGTACCCGGAGGAGTGAGACTGAAATCTTAACCTCCTCCTGCCTCTTCCTTCCCTCTCTGCCTCCCCACCCCTATTTTCTCTTCCTCTTTTCTTTGAGGCCCCCCTTGGGGCTCCAGTCCCCTTAGCGGGGTCTCAGAAGTAGCATTGCCTGTGGTATCATTGGTAAGAAGAAGGAAAAATGAGATTGTATCAACACCCAGAGATCCTTCCATCCTAGAAGCCAAAGAACATGAGGAAGGGAAATCGTTATGACAACTGATTGAAGTTTGCGGTCTTCATACATCGGCACCTCCAACCCCAACCCCAGGTTAGAAAGGAAAAGTAGAAGGAATCGTTTTAACACTAGCATCTCCTTTAGAAATGTATTGTAAGTCAATTAGCACTAATGACTGGGTGGAAGTGGGGATAGGGATGGGTAGGGAAGACTTGGGCCAGACCTGGCCAGCCATCCTACAAGGACGGACTTGGAGAAAAGCCAAGAGACAGAGAGGCAGGGCCGGAGAGGATTTGTGCTGTGTGCTCAACATATAGCCTAAACATGGAATGTCCTGTTTTCTTTATTTGTCTCGTTGGTCTTGTTCTCTTTTGCCTGACTGTTAACTAGTGAAAATGGCTTTTTGACCCACTTATAACCATGGTTTTTAGTGAGGGAAAGGAGGCCCTAGTGGCAGCTAGGTGACTCAGTGGATAGAGTGCTGGGCCTGGAGTCAGGAGGACCTGAGTTCCAATACAGCCTCAGTCACTTACTTTCTGTGTGACCCCAGGTAAGTGACTTGACCTCAGTTTGCCTTAATCCACTGGAGAATGAAAGGACAAACCACTCTAGTGTCTTTGCCAAGAAAACCCCATGGACAACCCCATAGGGTCACAAAGAGTCGGACACAACTGACTGACAATAAGGAGGAGAAAGGAGAAACATGGGAAGCCTTAGTTCCAGAAGATCCCTAATTCCCAGAGGGAGATCTGCAACTTATTTCAGTAAGAGCCAGAACCCAAAACCAGTGTTCACAGAATTTCAGTGTCTGAGCTGGAAGAAACCTCAGAGACCAACTATTAGGTTTAATAGGGGAACAGGAGTCTTTTCTGTATCGTAACCCTCCTCTGTGGGTAGTTGCTATGGACCCCCACTCCTCCCAATTATCTGCTGACCAACCTTGTCTATGGTGATGACTCTCATCAAACTTAGTTAAGTTTGACATCAGAACAACCAACATACTCGGCCTTCTCACTCTGTTCAAGCCCAGTTATAGGGCTAAATCTTTCACACACCTCTTTCTCCATACCATTCTGGGGCAAGCATCTGGGAAGGGAGAGAAGGCAACACATCTACCCAGGGCCTTTCCATCCTCTGTCAGCTAGCACATGGTGAAGGCCAGGTTCTGCCCACTCTAGTCTGTATTAGTTCATGTAAGTCTTCCCAGTTTTTTTCTGAAATTATCCTATTCATCATTTCTAATAGCACAATAGTATTCTATTACAATCATACACCACAGCTTGTTCAGCTATTCCCCAATTGATAGGCATCCTCTCAATTTCCATTTTTTGTCACCACAAAAAGAGCTGCAATAAACATTTTTATACAAATATGGCCTTCCTCCCTTTTAAAAAAATCTCTTTGTGATACAGATCTAGTGGTGGTTTTACTGGATCAAAGGATACGCACAGTTTTATAGCCCTTTGGGCATAGGTCCAAATTGTTCTCCATAACGGTTGGACCAGTTCACAACTCCACATTAGTGCCTCAGTTTTTCCACATTCCCTCCAACATTTATCATTTTACTTTTCTGTCATATTAACCAATCTGATAAATATGAGGTGGTACTTTAGAGTTATTTTAATTTTCATTTCTCTAATCACTAATGATTTAGAGTGCTTTTTCAAATGACCATAAATAACTTTGATTTCTTTGTCTGAAAACTGCTTGTTCATAGCCTTTGACTATTTATCTTTGGGAATGATTTGTATTTTATAAATTTGACTCAGTTCTCTATATATTTGAGAAGTTGGGCTTTGTAGCGGCAAGCACCCCAACCGTCCTCAGGGTTTGCTGCCACCACAGGTTCTTGGATCTGCTTTGATAAAGGAAAGCAACTCAAAATGGGTTAACAAGCTTACTTTAATCAGTCAGATATGTATCGTTAACCTAGTTCAGGGGAAAGAGGTCAGCACCCGAACTTCAAAGTATACAGACAGAATTATCAAGACAGAGAAACAGATCAAGTAGACAGTTTTTCAAACTGTCTAACCATTACATCCATACCAAACAACATCTGGGTTTCAAAGCCGGGGGGCTCTGGACAACGGCTTTCCAGAGTTTCATCTGATCAAATCACAGAACACTTCTCAAAGTGAGCCCCAGAACAAAGCTACACATCAGGGCTTATATAGCCTTTTCCTGGCTCAGAGAATGTAACAACCAATCAAGAAGTATCTACTGAAAAACAAGCCTCCCACCCCAGGCTCCAGGTGCACTTTAGCCTAGGGGCAGGGAAGATCTTACAAATTTACATTCCCATTACAGGCTTTTATCAGAGACACTTGCTATAAAAATTGTTTCCCAGCTTTCTGCTTTCCTTCTAATCTTGACCGCATTGGCTTTTTTTCTGCAAAATCTTTTTGATTTAACATAATCAAATTATCCATTGTACGTCTCTTAATGCTATCTGTCTCTTGTTTAGCTCTAAATTATCCATGGATCTGTTCCTTGTCCTCTTAATTTGCTTATGGTATTATCCTTTATGTCCAAATCATGGAGCCATTTTGAGCTTGTCTTGGTATACTATTATCTATCTTACAAGGCTCCAATTGTGTGTGAAGATAATATGTAAGTTTATTATTTACTTCACCAAACTACCTCATATTAATTTTGCATATATACCTACAATATATGTGTCTCTTAGAGTGTAAATCCTTGAAGGGCAGGAACTGCTTTGAATATTTAGCATTTAGCACAGTGTCTGGCACCCAGGAATTATTTAATAAATCCTTGTTGATTAATTGATTTATTAGTTTGATAACTGAATGGAGCTGTGATCAACAATGTGGATGAGGGTCCTTTCTCCAGCATCGCAGGTAACAACCCAAAGACACTTCTGCGTTCTGTGCCATCCTTAACCATGTCGCCCAGTAAAACTTCCATCTTGGATAAACCCTATGTGCCTTCCTCTAGATCACCTGACATCACTTGGTCCCGGTGGGGCCATAAGCTACATCATTGATATCATTATTTACTGATACTTTAGTAGGTACATGATTTTCTTGGCATGGGTCTTCCTTGCACTGGTGCAGATCATATTCTTTCAATGCTGTCTTAGCCTGTATGATTTTTATCCATGTTCTTCTATAAATCTTCCACCAAGTCCACTGAAAGTGCCAGAAACCTTGGGTCATAGATGAAAACTAGAAGGGACCTCAGAAGTCATCTAGCCAAACTCCCTCGTTTTACAAATGGGGAAGCTGAGTTCCCAAAAAATTAAATTACTTGCCTAAGGACACACAAGAAGCAAATGACCAAAAAATCAATCAGAAAATCAATAAACATTAAACTCATTATGCTAAGAGCAGGGTGTCTTGCCAGTTTTCTGATTGGAGACAAGTACAGAATTTTTGATCCGTGACTGACTTATCTCCTTTTGTGACTTATGAACAAACATTCAGTAAGTGCTTATTGTGTTCCCCAACATAGATAAACCGGGTGGATATAAAAGAAAAGATATTGGCAATCCATAGCTGTGATTTCAGTGGTGTGGGGAATTCTCACCTCTATCTATGCAGATGTTGAACTGGTCTGTAATTTACTGTCTGAAACTTGCCTGGGGGCAGTGAGGGGTTAAGTTATTTGCATGTATTTGAAGCAGGATTTAAATCCAGAACTTCTTTCTTTAAATCGTCATTAGATATTATTTTCTTTAGCTGCACTAAAGCCCTATTCCGATGTCATGACATGAAAGTGACCGTAGGTTCTTGAAGGCAGTGCCAGTGAAAGTTAAGATCTGGCAGATCTTGCCAAGTTTGAACTGCATGGTGGATGCTGCCCCTGTCCTCTGAATACCAGACTAATTGAGGAGAAATTTATCATTAGAAACCTGGTCACCAGAGAGTAGATTCTCTCCACTAGGGCAACTCACTCAACATCACCTGGAGAGATTGGATCTTTGCATGATTGAAGGGTGATCCCATGTCAAAGAAATGATGGATATTTTGTGAAGTATCTCACAAGAGATTCAACAGTAATAATTTCAATAGGGATCCAGAGCTCATAGGATCATAGAAAAAGATCTGAGACCACCTAAACTAATCCCACTCATTTTGCAGATGACAAAACTGAGGCCCAAAGAGGTTAAGCAAGTTGCCCAAAGTTACACAGGTAGTAAACATTAGAGGCTGGATTTGAATCCAGGTCCTCTGATTCCAAGCATAGTGCTGGGGGAATGGAGGATAGGGGAGGTAGTTGGAAATGACTCTGGTTTGGCTAGTTCAGGAAAGGTACATACAGGTTGCCTGTATAGAAAGCATGGGATTTGAGCCTTGGGGCAGCTTGGTGGTGAAGGGAATAGAATACCAGACCTGGAGTAAAGAACACTTTGAGTTCAATTCTGGCCTTGGACAGTTACTACATATGTGACCCTGGGCAAGCCATTTAATCATGCCTGCTTCAGTTTCCTCATCTGTAAAATGAGCTAGAGAAGCAAATGGCAGTATCTTTGCCCCCCCCCCAAGAAGTCGTGACTAAACAACAACAACACGCTGAATAATAATAATAGCCCCCATTTCTATGGGGCTTTAGAGTTTACAGAGTACCTTCCTCCCAGAGACACTGAAAATAGTCATTGAAAGTACTATTACACTCATTTTAAAGATGAGGAAACTGAGATGTGGAGAGTAAAATGACTTGCCCAAGGCCACACAGTAAGTATTGCTGCGGGCATCTGAATTTAGGCCTCAGGACTCCAAGTCCAGTGCTGAAGAACGGATGGATCTGTGGACAGAGTTTCATCTGAGTCCAAGGTTGTTGAACGTTGCCCATCTCTGGGATGTTAAAGAAGACCAGTGTGGAGAAAAGAAAAAGCTATTCCATTTATTCTGTGTGACCCCTGAGAAGGAGAAGGAGTGGCGAAATTTATGGAGCTCTGTCCATCACAAAGCTGGGGGTCCCTACTTCCTGAGAAAAACATCCAGGGTTGGCAGAGAAGAGGTGAAATTCAAAGAGGGTGGGAGGGGAGGCTGGGATCACAGAATCACCATCTCAGAGGTGGAGAGAGATTTTTGGATCTTAGATCTAGTTGTGGAAAGGGTCTTAGAGACCATCCAGTTCAGCCTTCTCATTTTGCTTACTGGTAAACTGAGGCTCCAAAAGGTTAAGCTCTAGTCTAGCCTGTACCTGACCAGTAATGTTCTCTCCATCACTTTCCCTCTCCTTTGATTCATCCCTCCAGTGACAGAAAATTCATTCTCCCCCTTTTCGAGTTGCCCATTGCACTTTGGGATATCCCTAATGGTTAGGAAATTTTTTTCTTAAGAAACCGAAATCTATCTCTCTCCTAAAGGCCATCCATTGATCCTTGACCTGCCTTCTGGGACCGTGAAGAACGGGTCTAATCACTTGCAGAAAATATCAGCTTAATACTTGACTGCAGTACTTTCCTCCTGAAACCTCTTCGAGCTAACCACTCCCTTTTCCCTCAAAGGATTTTCAAAAGGCATGGTCTCCAGCTATCTCCCCAGCTGGTCGCCTTTTTCTGGACACAATTCGGTTTTTCAGTAATTCCGGAATCTCCAGTCTTCCCGGTGTGGACACTCCCACCACTCACTCTGCTCAAAATCTCTCCGTGACTAAGTAGATAGATCATCTGGAAGAATTCATGTGGTTGAAAAACTCATCACCCCTAGTGAAGTCAGCTTGTCACTGCGCTTCCCCGGGCTTAGTGTCCAGAATTGAACTTGTGCTGCAGATGAGGTCCGGGCAGGGCAGAGGACAGGGAGTGATCTTCTCTCCCTTGCTTGAGGATAACAGACTACTAATATGCGGCTTAAGAATTGTTTTAGCTTCCCCCACCCTCTGCTTTCACAGCAGCCGGGGGTCTAGGGCCCTGTCCCTGTCCCACTCTAGGCATCCTGGAGCACCCTGAGGCCCCTCAGGCCAGGCCACGGTCCTGTCCTGAGCCCAGTTGGGTGGGGAGAGAGTAGGTCATTGCCCACCGGCTCCCCCATTCCAGGCCTTAATATCGCGGGGTCTTGGGTCTTCTCCAGGGATGGGGTGAAGTTCGGGGGCTGGGGAAAGAGGGCCGAGGGAGCTAGAGCAGTTTATGCTAATCTGTGGAGAGCCCGCCCCTCTCCCGCCGGCCTCCCCTCCCCTCCCTTCCCCTCCCCTCTCCGGCCCCGCCGCCAGCGCCGGTGGAGACAGCAGGACCGCAGGCGCTACAAAAGCACAAGCCCGCCCCGGGTAGCGAGCTCCTGGGTGCGCGGGAGCCGGAGTCAGAGCGGGAGCCGGAGACCCAGGGCCGAGGCCCAGCGGGAGGCGGGGCGGGCCAAGGATCTGTGGGCTCGGGTTCGAGGCCGTAGGACTCAGAGAAGGAGGACAGAGGCTTCAAGCTGGACGAAGGGGCTCCCTGGAGATCCAGGGGCAAAGCAGGGTCTCTGGGGGCCGAAGGTCGGAGAGAGGGGTTCAGAAGCTCCTGGGATCTGGAAAAAGGGGCTGTAGCAACGACAGGGGCAGGGTTTAAGGAAAGGGGTGATAGAGGAGCTTGGCAGGGGCTCCGAGAGTGTGAATTCAGGGGAGGGGACTCAAGAGATCTCCAGGTAGGTAGATCTGGGGAAGGGGGCTCAGGGGGAGCGAGGCCGGAGCAGGGGATTCAAGGGGTTCGGATTCCGTGGGAAGAGGAGGCTGGGGAGCCCTGCTGGGCTCCTGTCTCCTCGGGACATTCTCCGCTACCGATTTGGGCTTGATCTTTTGAAGACCAAACTCAGGCCCACACTTCCCAAGCGATTCTGTCCGCGCCGGACCGAGGCAGTCGGGCAGTAAGACAGAGAGGGAGCAGCCGCATCAGTGCCAAGCCCCCAGCCTGTGGGCCGAGGGGCGGTGGGGATGGGGATGGGGCCCCCGGACCGGGGGGCGCGCTGGCTTCGGTTCTGGCTGTGCGCCGGGACACTGATCTCCTGCGCTCAGGCGAAGGGGACCTACTTTCCCCGGCCCGGCCCGCCCAGTGGTGGCCGCTACAACCTGTACACGACGGGATCCAGCCCGCGGCTCCGCGAGGGGCAGCACAAGTAAGAAGCAGCTCCCCCCTCCCCCGCCCCCCATGTATACACTCCTCTTTCTCTCCCCGGTGCGGCCCCCGGGGCTGAGGGACTGGAGGAGGGGAGAGGACCCTCTTCTCTTTGGAGAAGAGGGTCGGACGGGCTAAAACAAAGGTTCTAGCTGCCAATTCACTCCCCCTCTCACTTTCCCAAAATATTCTCTCTCTCTCTCTCTCTCTCTCTCTCTCTCTCTCGCCTCTTCTCTTCCTTCCCCTCTCCTGTTCTCCCTCCCCACCTCACCCCCCCCCTCCCCCCCTCTCCCTCTTTCTCCTCTCCTTC
>NW_027187280.1:5960754-5999677 GCF_028583685.1 Petaurus breviceps papuanus | reverse complement strand
AGCTTGGTGGGTGGGGTTAATATTGCAGTCTTCAGCTATCTTGGAGTTTAAGGGTCAGGTAGCCTCTGGGTCTGTGGCCCGAGGAAGGATCCTAACAAGAAAAGCGGAGAGACCTGTTTGGGAGGTGGGTAGAGTGGTAATGTCCGATGCCAAGGATATATGTTGAAGAGTAAAGGGAGGAAGGAATATGGGGTGGGGAAGGGAAGAGGAGAAATGTATTCTGAGAGGGAAGACACTCTGGTCAGAGACCCTGACAGACTGCTCTGCCTTCCCAGCATGCTCTGTGCTTACGTGGTCCAGAAGAACGTGACATGCATTTTGCAGGATGGGGCTGAGAGCTACATCAAGGCGGAGTATCACAAATGCAGCTGGGGCCCCAAATGCCCAGGAACCGTGGTGTGAGTACCTGTCAGAAGTTAGGTTGGGGAGGGGAGAGGAATAGTACCATCACAGAAGCTAAGGGAGGAGGGAGGATCCAGGAGAAGGGGATGATCAATAGTGCCCAGTGTTGCAAAGATATCCTAGAGGATGAGGACCAAAAAATTCCTCTATCCCCTATGGATTTGGGCAAGAGGAGTTCCCCAAGAGTCTTGGAGAGTGAAGTTTCAGAGAAGTGATGACAGTGGAACCAGGGCTGTTAGGGAGAGGTGAGATGGTGAGGAAATAGAGGGAAGGGGGTGGGTATCTATACTAGGGGTTCTTAGCCTGGACAGATTTTAGGGAGTCTGTCAACTTATATGGGAAAAAAATTGCAAATTTATTTCACTAACTTCTAACTGAAATTCAGCATTTCCTCCAATTATGAATGTAAAACAAACAAGCAAAAACCCCATTATTCTGAAGTGTCTGTTGGTTTCACCAGACTGCCAAAGGAGTCCAGGACACAAAAAATTTTAAGAAACTCTGGACTAGGTCAAGTAGGCATTATGTATGCAACATTAAGACCATTTCTCTCTCTCTCTCTCTCTCTCTCTCTCTCTCTCTCTCTCTCTCTCTTTCTCTGTATGGGAAATGTATATGTGTGAATCTGGAGCACATGTTTATGCATGTTTATACGTGAGGGGGAAAGCATGCCTGTGGATTTGTCTCTTACAGGGTATGTATACTTGTGTGTCTGTATGAGAGTGTGTCTATACAAGTATGCGTATGTCTCCTAGAAAAAGTGGTTATGCATGGGCATCTATGGAAGGTTAGATCAGCATGTAGCTGGATTCATTTCTGGAAAAGTGTGTAGGTGTGTGTGTGGATGTGTGTGTTTCAAAGTGCATGTCTATGCATGTGCATGTGAAGGTATGCCAATGTGGAGACATCTCTGAGAAAGTGTGGAGGCGTGGGTCTGTGTGAGGATGCCCATCTGCCAGGGCATCTGTATGTGTCATGTGAACAAGAGAGCCAGGCTGTACAGTCCTGCCCTCGGGCCTCCCCCTGAATCCTAGAAAGCCAGGGCGGTCATACTGCCTGCAGCTGAGATCATGGAACAGGCCCGGGAGGAGTGGAAACCTTCAAGTCATGTGGACCTCTCCAGTGGGAGCAGACAGGAGCCAAGATGCTAGAGTGTAGGGGGTTCTCTGCCTGATAGGCAGGGAAGGAGGACAACTCAGGGGCTCCCCCACTGCCACTGTTCCCATTCACCTCTCCTGCCTCCCCTCAAGCCCCTCAGTTCTCCTTTCCACCAGCATTACCTTCCCAATTAGGGAGGTGGGGCTAGCAAAGGAGAGGGATCCAAGCCTGTGCTGCCCTTTTCCAGGACTCAGTAACCAGCCTTTTCCTCAGTTTTTTGCCCCTGAAGTCACAAGGTCAGTCCTGCCCAACCCCAGCTCTCATCCCCTCTCCCTTACACACCCCTGCTAAAGGGCGTATAAGTATGTCTGTAGGGTAGGATTCTTCAGCTAGAGGTGCCCAGACCTCATCTGGTTGGGAGGAGGGGGTAGTTTGGAGCTTGTCAGGTGAGGAAGGCAGGAGATACTTGAGGTTTATGCCAGAATCATCTAGGTTTTTCTGGCAGAAGCAGATGTGGATTTAGTAATAACTCCAGTTGGCAGGGCACATTTTACAGATAAGAAAATGGAGCCTCTGAGAAATAGGTGTTGCCTAAAGGTGGACAACTGTAAAGTGTCAGGCTAGGGATTCAAACTCAGGTCTCTAGATCCCAAGCCCAGCGTGCTTTCTCTGACACCTCTCAGCCTCTACTCGTGGCTTAGAGTCTGAGAACTCTTAGGGAGGGATGTAGCCTCCAGAGCATTCCCTGAAGAGGGAAGGACGACACAGTGTCTGGCCACCCCTCCTATAGCTACAGAGAGGAGTGAGCCTCCCAGACAGGATGGGACTCTGACTCAGGGTTGGGGAACCTGTTGGCCTCAAGGCCACATGTGGTCTTCTAGGTCCTCAAGTGTGGCCCTTTGACTGAGTCCAAGTTGGTCTTCTAGGTGAGGACCTAGAAGCCCAACTTGGATTCAAAGGGCCACACTCGAGGACCTGGGAGGCCAACTTGAACTCAAAGAGCCACACTTGAGGACCTAGAAGGCCTTGAGGCTGCAGGTTTCCCCTCCCTGCTCTAGCTAAAGCACTGCCCATACCACCACTTACTTAAGTCAGTTCTCAAGGACACACTGGAGTTTCAGAGGTGGAGGGGGCCTTGTGTACCACCTAGTACAACCTATACCTGAAAAGGAATCTCCCTTATAGCACATCTTCTAAGTGTTCCTCCAGGCCTGGCTTGGAGACCCCCAGGTATGGGGAGCCTATCTCTTCCTGAGGCAGCCCATTCTTTGTTCACATGCCTCTACTACTTATAGGCATCATCCCCCCATTTCTCCTAGTTTTACTCTCTGGTGACAAAGAGAAAAAACTGAATTCCTCTTCCTGATTACCGCCTGTCGAGCACTCAATAGAAGCTGCCATTTTCTGTAAGCCTTCTCTCCTAGTCTTCACACGGCATAGATGAGAGGCACTCCACAGTGCTGGCTGCCCTCCTCCGGACACTCAGCGATTCAGAACCATAAAGACCTGAACTTTAATTTGTCCTTGGATCCTCATAGGCAGCATGACTCTGGGCAAGCCGTTTAGCATCTCTGGGCCCCAGTTTCCTGATCTGTAAAATGGAGATGGTGAAGCTGACTTCTTAAGATCCTCTCTAGCCTGAAATCTATGACCTTGGGATCATCAATGTCCTTCTACTCCAGCATGCAGAACTACAGAACACTCCAGATGCAGTCTGAGCAGGGACAAGCAGCAGCTTCTTCCTAGAAGACATGAATGCTCAGCCTGTGGCATAGGGCACGCCCACGGTATCCTCCATGGCACCCTGTGTTCCACCTCACCTGTAGACTAAAGAGGGAAGAGCAGATGATACTGATCAAGGGAAGGCCCTTCAGGCAATATTTAGGACCCTGGGTATCTGGGATCCTGCAGCCTCAGCCCAGGATGATGGTGGGATAGCCACTGCCATCACCTCTCCCCTCTCCCCTCTCCTCTCTCCCCTCTCCCCCTATCTCCAAGGAGCATGTGGACTATCTACCTGTGCCTGACTAATGAAAGAAGCCTCAATAGCCTCATCTGAACCCACCACTACTGCTTCTTAAGGGAGAGTTGGGGGAGTAGTGAGGGCAGGGAGGAGAGGAAAGTGAGCTCTGCACAATTATTTTGGCCTTTAGAGATAAGGCCATCTGGGTTTGGGTCTCAGCTTGGACACTGAGTGACCATGAGCACGTCATTTTAATTTTTTTTTGCTCTTTGGAGGGTGGAAGGCAGGGCAATTGGGGTTGACTTGCCCAAGGTCAGATGGCTAGTAAACGTGTCAAGTGTCTGAAGACAGATTTGAACTCAGGTCCTCCTGACTCCAAGGCTGGTGTTCTATCCACTGCACCACCTAGCCGCCCCGAGCACATCATTTTAACCTCTCTGGGACTCAATTTCTTCATTGTTTAACGTGGGGATAACACTCGCAAGATTGACCTTGTAAGGTTGTTGTCAGGAACCATAAAGAGTGGTTTTTAGCATTGTACACTCAGGATATCATTGTTGTGGACCACGATGGCCTCTCTTCCTTCCCCTTCTGCACTGGCTGTCTCTGTTCTTTCAGATCAAGGGCTGTGTGGTTGGGCTGATCTGAACAGGGGCTATTGCTGTTGTCATATCATCATTAGTGACAGAAGTCAATTTCCTCTCCATCCCAGGTACCGCACCCTCCTTAGACCCAGATATAAGATTGGCTACAAGACCATCACGGAGCTGGCCTGGCGTTGCTGCCAGGGCCTGACAGGAGAAGGCTGCTCTGATCCTCTCACTGACTCGGGAACCTTCCTACCTCAACCACGCCCCCAGACTCCCTCTGGGCAGAAACCATTTCCAGGCCTGAGAGTGCCTCCTTATGCCAGACTGCCCACCAGCCCCTTTCCAGGACCCAAGAGCCATCCCTATGGTGAGCCAATGAATAGCCAGCTACTGCAGAGTTCTCTGAAACAAGGCACCAGAAGCTAGGCCTATTCAGGCCTATAGTACTATGAAGGCCATTCCAGGCTGGGAGAGTAGCAGGGGCCAGGGACAAAGTACCCAGAACCTCTTTCTACATTCTTTCCCACACCCCACTAAGGGAAACTAGTGGCTTGGGGTAGGGTGAGGAATCCAATTGATTTTGAATATTCACTGTGTGACTTTGGGTAGTCATCTCCCCTCTCTGGGACTCAGTTTCTCGTTTGTAAAATGAAGGGGTTGGGCTTGATGACCTCCAGAGGTACCTTCTAGTCTTTAACAACCTATGATCTGTCCTGGAAGGTGAGTGAAGAGTATGTCTGGGGCAAGGGCAGGGAACCGGTGGCTTCAAGGCCACATGTGACCCTCTAGGTTACTTAACAAGTTTGAATTCAGTCAAAGGGTCGCACTTGAGGACCTAGAGGGTCATGTGTGGCCTCAAAGTCACAGATTCCCCGCCCCCCCCAGGTCTGGGGGAAATCCCATATCTATATTCTTTTATTCCATTTTCTCCTTCCCAGGTAGGAAAGGCCCTGGACTGTTCGGTGAAAGGCTAGCTCGACTGGAGGGTGATGTCCAGCGCCTCACGCAGTCCTATGGTACCCTCAGTGGACTTGTGGCTGGGCTAGGAGACCACTTACAGTTGACTGTTCATGAGGACAGCAGCAGGATGACTGGTGCCCTGGGGAATCCCCCCACTGCTCCAGATGCCCCTGTGGGCTTTGGAATAATCCCTGGTGGAGTTGTGGATCCTGCAGACAAAGCAGGGGGCCCATTCCCAACACTAGGGGAGATCCTGACCAAGGTGACAGAAGTAAATGATGTCCTGAAGACCAAGACCAGCCTGCTAGACGAGGTTCACAGCCTGGTCCTGGGTCATGATACTCAGATAAAACACCTACTGGAGGGGACCCGGCCATCTCCACTCACCTCCCTGACCCTGCTGGAGGAATACATCGACCAGAGACTAAGCCACCTCTGGGGTGACCTGTTGGATGGCTTTGAGAAGAAACTACTTGACCTGCAGACTACGTGTGACTTCCGAATCAAGGAGATGCAGCAGCAGTGTGAGGAGGAAAAAGCCACTAGCCTCAGGCTGCAGCAGAGCCTGGATGGCAAGGAGCTGGAGATCAAAAAAGAACTCTCCCTGCTGGAGACTCAGATCCAGGGACTGACCATGGTGGAGGACTGCTGTAGCCACTTGACATTTGTCACCGAAAGGATGGACATCCTTGAGAAGGGCCTGCACACCCTTGCTGAAGCTCAGAGTAGTCAGGCCTCCCAGGTAGATGGGGAAATGAGCCCAATCCCCACCACCATCTTGGACAACTTTGTTGACCAGCGATTAGAAAACCTGGAGGCCAGGCTTAATGCTACAGAGGGAGGTGCAGGTGGCTGTTGCCAAGACCTAGAAGAAAGCATGAAGGGCTTAGTGGGCTCTGAGCTAGATGGCATCAGGACAACAGTGGAGGATAGAATGCAGACCATGGAGGATAGGTTCATGACCGTCATAGGTGAGTTGGGAAACATCAGCACCCTGAGATCTATGGAAGGGGTAGCCGTGCCCTCAGTGCAGATGGAAGTGGCCAGCAGCCGGCAGCAGACCATCCGGGAGCTGGCCGTGGTGGAGAGCAGGCTCACTTCCCTGGAGAGCTTATGTTCTGCTGGCTCCTCATTGAAAGACATGGAGACCCTCACCACCGAAGTGAAAGAATGTCAGAGCAAGAGCAGAGCCCTGCTGCACCAGGTCGACAGCAATGCCGACCTCCTTCAGAAGCTCAATGCCACTGTCTCGGAAATCCAGAGACAGCTGGAGGAAGCTGTGACCAACTCTCTCCAAGGAGAAATCACTCTGCTCAAGATCAACCTCAACACTGTTAGCAAATCCCTCACTGGCCTCAAAGACTCAGTCAGTCAGTACTCTGACACCATCTTGTACGTCAACTCCTCACTTGATGAACGGGAGCGAAGAGTGGAGGACGAGGTCCACTCAATCCAAGCCAAGGTCAGTGATCAGGGATCCAGGCTCCTGGTGAGTAACAAGCAGGTCACAAGCCTCAAGGGGGACTTGGAGAGGTTCAAAGCCAGGGTTGCTGGTGACCTGAGCAGTTGCCAAGATGCAGCAAGGAAAGTGCAGCAGGAGATGGGCCACTTTGAACAGCGGGTGGCCCAGGTGGAGAGCACATGTGGGAAGCTTGGCCTTATTGCTGGAGGCCTGGACAGTCTTCAGGATGAGGTCCTGAGAAGGGTAGAGGGGCTGTGGGATCACATGGACCAGCTGAACAGAACCTTGGCTGCCCATTCCCAAGAGATCATCAGCCTTCGAGATGGCCTCATGGACTGCCAGGCCAAAGTGGCTGAACTGTCTGAGCACATTGGGCCTCTGCCAGTGCCTGGAGAGCAGCAGGAGAACTAGACGAAGATGATACAGGATCAAGCTTGGCTTGAGGCCCTTGAGGTTCTCTTTTCTGGGGTCAAAAGTCGCCCCCAGGCCCATCACATTGAAAAACCATTGGGAAACTTCCAGGATAATTCCCATCATCTCGGCTCATCATCGCATAACTCATAAAGCCATCTTAACTGCCAAAATACAGAACGCCCCAGCCATTCTCAGTGCAACTCAAGCTAGAAAATCTAGGAGTGCCCTAGATGCTGGTTGTTATGCCTGGGCAAAGGGGACTGGACTCTGCTGCCTCTTTAAGGCTTTTTCAACAACCTCAGGCCCACAGGATTCTAGCCACCAAGCCCCAGACATTTGTGTTCACTTGGGCAATGACTGTTAGGTTTCATCTCCATCACCAGGATGAGCTAGCCTTCTCCCAAGACTTCCATCTTTGTTCCATGGAAACCAGATTCCTTCCTTTTCTCCCATTCTCATCCCACCGATGCCTCTCCTTCGGGCGTCCCTCAGACTTTGTTCTCAGCAAGATCCCCAGGGTGCCCATGCCTGGGTAGCTGAGAGGGAAAGCTCTCCCTTCTGGGACTCTTCTTTCCCATTTGTGGCAGCTTTGCATCTGTATGAGGAGCCTTTATTTCTAGGTCTGAGGACACTAAGTGCTCAGACTGACTGGGAAAACCCGGGGTGGGGGGGATTCACCCTAGAGATGGCCAAGCTCTTCCTTAGGGGCCTCCCCTGCCCCTTTCCTTCTGGAGGGGAAGGAAAGCAGTCCCTCAAAGAAAAGAACAAAGGTAGCATTCAGCAACGGAAGTTCTTAAAGATACAGGAACTCATTAGACTGTTTTCCCCTCATATCCATTTCTATCCCTTGAAGGAAAGGACCCTCTACTAAGCATGGCCCCTGGGGAAGCTGGGATTTTGGCCAGTTCCTGTGGTGTCATGAAAAGAACATAAGATTTGGAGTCAGGATGTGGGGTGAAACCCCAGCGTGACTATTTACTACCTGTGTGACTTTGAACAGGTCAGGATCTTTGGGCCTCAGTTTCCTCATCTGTAAAATGGGGAGTGGGGTTTGGAGAAGATGATCTTGAAGATCCCCTTCCAGCTCTAAATGCTATAATCCTGTCTCATCCTTTGTCTCCATTCGTAAGATTCCTATTGAAGTGGGAATTCTCCAACCAAATAGGTGGAATCTCAGTAAAGCACAGTCATTTTCAAGAACAGCCAGGGTGAGATTGTGCAGATCCTAATGCCCAGCCAGTCAGCCACCCACAGGCCTGCTTGGTGGGACATCAGGCATGGAGCCATCCCCAAGCTGAGGAGCAGCAGCTTGGGATTGATGGTGCTAATCGGGCCTCTCCCAAGGCCATTTAGAAAAGGCTCCCTGCCTGGCTCCATCTGCTCAGGGACAGGGAGGACCTAGAACCTTGACTTGACTTCCTCTAGGAAGTGGGTTCCGGTCCTCTCAGGACAGAACTGAGGCGTTGGGAGAGGGGGAACCTGAGCCCAGCACACAGCGGGTCCCATTAGAGTGGGCATGGGTCTTTTCCCGATCAGGCAGAGGTGGGAAAGAAATGATGCCCACTCCTTCCATGTAGAAGATCCTGCTAGGTCTCCCTTGTTTTCTTTTGATATTATGTGTTTCATTTGGATCTGAAACTGTTTGTTATGTTTGGGGAGGGCAGGAAATGGATTAAAGCTTCTTGCCAGTCAGAAAGTGATCCCTTTGATTATGAGAAACAGGACCCGGGACTGAGGGGACACGGCAGGGTCATGCCTGCCTCCTCACACCAGGGTCTTTGTCCCAAGGCTGTCTCCACAGGAATTCAAATGGATTTGGGGATCCTTTCTGACTTAGAAGTGTCAGTTACCAGACTCTGGGAAGGGGGGCACCAGACTCCAAACCATAACAGCTCTGAGGCACAGACAGAGGCACAGGGAAGAGAGAGAAACTACACTTCCTTACATGTAAAATTGGAAAGGCTGACCCAGGCCTTTTCTAATGTCCCTCCCACCTTGAATAATTCTTTTTAGAGTTCTGTTATATGATAAGTACTTGGTTGACTTCCCGAAGGCGTCCTGCGTTAGGCCAAGGACAATGGAATGGGAACGGGACAAGCAGGCAATGTACACCACCCAATGTACCATCAACCAAGGAGGAAAAAATGCTTTTGTTTTGGCTGCTCAGAATGGTAGCATGGACAGAACTCAGGACTGGGTCAGGAGACCTGGGTTCCTAGCCTATCTCTGTACTTGTGTGATGTTGAGGTAGTTAGGTGGCACAATGGATAGAGCAGAGGACTTGGAGTCAGGGAGACTAGACTGTGAATCCTACCTCCCTTGCTAGCTACAAGGACAAGGTACTTGTCTATGTGCCTCAGTTTCCTCCTCTGTAAATAGGGATAACCATAACACCTACCTCCCAGGGTTTTTGTGAGGATCAAATGAGTTAAGGAAAGTGCTTTGCAAAAGTTAAAGGGCTATATAGATGCAAGTTATTATTATTATAAATGGTAGTAATAGTAGATAAGACACTTCACCTTCACTTTCTTACCTGTAAAATCAGAAAGGTTGACCCAGATCATCTCTAACTGTCCCTCCCACCTTGAATATTTTTAGGTTTTATATAAAACCTTAAGCAACTGGTTGACTCCCCAAGCTGAGTCAAGAGGGATCCTATGTTAGGTCACTAACTTGATCCCTGCAAGAGCAAAGGGCAAACTCGGGGCAGGTCTTGAGGGCCCAGGAGATGGGATTGCAGGATTTCCTTCAGAGACAAAGAATTGCTCACTCTCTGAACAAGCCAGTCCCAAGGCTGTTAGTTCTCTGACCAGTGAGCGATATTCTCTCAACAGCCCCCAAATGTTGGGAAGGTCCAGAGAGTGACCAGAGACCTCTACTACCTTGGGAGTAGAATAGCTTATGCATAAACCCTATGGGCTCCTCACCCCACCTCTAAATAGGTCTGAAAGGGCTGAAGGCTGACTGAATAGGCCAATATCCTCTGGGAAGGAAGACCAAAATCCATTTCCCAAAAGACTCAGGATCCTGCTGTCCACATTAACTGGCCCAGGTGCTAAGGCAGATGTTTCAGCTGTTTAAGCATATGCTTGTCCTGGAGGAAGGCACAGAGTCACCCCACTTCCCCCCACACACACAGACATATACACATTTCATGAAGAAAAGGGAATTAGACTATGGGAGAAAGCCTTCTTAACCACATTTATAACAGCCCTGAATATAAGCCATGCCCCTGCTCACTATACCCACATTTACCCACATTTTACAAGTTCTGAATATAAGCTATTGTCCTGCCCAATATCCTCACACTTAACTAGAATTCTTGTCTCTGAATATAAGCTATGTCCCTGCTCACTAAACATCGCTACCCACATTTCATAACCCTTGTCCTTGACTATAAACCATATTCTGGACCATTAAACATCACAAGGCAGCATGGTACAGGGGTGAGAACCCTAGATGTGAATACCTAGGTTCAAGTACCCTCTGACTAGCTGCCTTCTTATGTGATCTTTGGCAGATCATTACCCCTCTTATAGGTCTGAGTTTCTTCATGTATAAAATGAGGGAGTTGGATTAGAATAGTTCTCTGATTCCATCCTACTCTAATGTTCTGGATTTCTCTGATTCTGTCCCCTTGGTGATGCCAATCATCCCTCACACTGGAACCCCAAGGTGGAGATTCCATTTCTGTTCTCTGCCCTCAGAAAGAACAACCCAAGAGATAGTATGTGTCAACACACACCTGGACAGGGGAGAATGGAGAGGGGGCAGGAGGAGCTAGAAGACATTCCATAGTGATCTGCTCTTTAGGCCAGAAAACTGGGGACAGAATGAGGAGACAGAAGAAGCCTAGGAGAAGGATGGACAGACAGGTGGAGACAGAAGGAACCGCAAGAGAGCCAGAAGGTGCCTTACAAGTCATAATTATAACAATAGTTGACATTTATGTAGTTCTTTATAACATTTGCAAAGCACCTTACAAATATTATTTCATTTGATACAATTCTGTGTCCAAGGTGGCATTTGAACCCAATTCTCACTCTGAACACGGTTTTATCTGCTATGCTACATGGACACTCACATAGCCCCAGGATTTTGAGCTTGAAAAGACCTTGGAAATCATTGAATTAAATCATTTTACAAATTAGGAAGTGGGGGCCCAAATGAAGGAAACGACTTTCTCAAAGTCACAAAAGTAGTGAGGGATAGAGCCAGAATTTGAACCCAAGTTTCCTGACTCCCAGTACGGTACATTTTCCACTGCACCAAGATGCTGCTCAGGGAATGAGCTCAAAGGGAAACAATCCTATGAATGAGGGATGCATAAACCTGGACAATGGATAGACACACAGGCAGGTCGAGGCATAGAATAGATGGCAAGGGCAGCTACACACTTCATGGTTTAATCTCTCCAGGGCAGCAAGACAGACCTCTTTCCACACTGGGTCCCCTCCCCTCCCCTCCTCTGCTCTAATGCTGTATTCCCACATTCTAGGGTGAGAAGGATGGCTAGAGTCATTTGGCCAGGCAGTAGTAGGCCCCTGGGTCCATGCTGTCCCCCTGCCATGCTACTCTGCTCAGTGTCACAGACCACAATCCATCACAGCCCATGCTGGGACAAGGACATGTAGATCACATTGGCATTTCCAGTTCTGAATTAGGCCCTCATGCAATCCTGGGACCATAGAAGAGAATATGGGCTAACTCTTGCCCTCCTGAAGCCAGGTGTGTGTGTATGTAAATATGTGTGTGTGTGCATGTAGTGGGAGGAGAAGGGGATATGTGCATGCATGTGCATGCATGTGTGGTTGGGGCAGGGGTAGAATGGGTGGGGAAAGGTTCTAATCCATGCTTGTGAGGTCTTTCAGGGAAAGTGTAAGGAAGGGAATCCTCCAGTAGCAGAACTGGCTATACTCTGGATTGACCAGCTTCACACTGGGTCCCATTTTTACAGGTGGAAAGATGAGCTCCACGGTTTCCCCGAGTTGGTCATACCTACAGGAAGGAAAAGAGAATGTGAAGCAAGGACTAGCCCCAATTCTAGGTCCTGCTGCCATGACCTAGCTCAAGTTAAGGGACCATCCTCTCTGGCTTCACCAAATCTTTTCTCAACTGGAATAAGTGTAAGAACAGGACCTGTGATTTCATTGGAAAATGGATCTCATGAGTGAGGAAATGTCCTCTAACAATGCAGGTTGGTACCTCCTCTGCCATTTATAATTGGAGAGGTGCCCTGAGCACAGGGACTTGCTGAAGACCCTCTTGCCAGCATTTTTGAGAGTTGGGGCTTGGACGCAGATCTCCCTGGTTTTGAGGCCCATTCTCTATCCATGTGACCACAATGGCTTCTCACCTGAGATAAGAGCTGGTATTTGCATAGTGAGCTACAGTTGGCAATGCACTCTACACCTTGGAAACTTCAACCAAGCAACCTATGTTGTTGATTCCAGGTCTCTCAGACAGGTGGCATCTCTACTTACCTGGAAACCCAGGCTTCAGAGACAGGGCAGGATGTAGGTGGTAGAAATGAGAAGCCCAGGGGTCTGAGGCTAGCCTCAACCAATTTCTTTCTTTTCTTTTTTCTTTTCAACCTATTCTATCTTATCACAAGTGTTCTTGTGTAATAGATCAAAGGTAACACCATAATAATAGCCAACATTTATAGAAGGCTTACCATGTATCAGGTCCTGTGCTAAGTACTTTATAATTATTTTCTCATAACAACCTTTCAAGGTAGGTGCTATCATTATCCCCATTTTACAAGTGAGGAAATAGCGGTTAAGTGACTTGCCATGGGTCACATAACTAATAAGTGTCTGAGGTTGGATTTGAATTCAGGTCTTCTTGACTCCAGGCCCAGTGCTCTATTGCAGGTACCATCTAGCTGACACAGTACAATGTAAAGAATGCTACCTCTGGAGTCAGAGGAACTGGGTTCAAATTCTATCCCTGATACTTGCTCCCTGGTGATCTTGGCAAGTTCTTTAAGCTCCACGTGCCTCAGTTTCCCCATCCATTAGATGAGGGAGATGGACTAGGTGGGTGGCCTCTGATTTGAGAGTGAAACTTACGTGGTTTTGTGGTTCTTGATAAGTTCCTGAATGAGCTCTCCTTGGGGGTTGACAGTGAAGATTCGGGATTTGGGTATCCCTACATGAAGATAGGCATAGACATCCTGGAGAAGAACAGGGAGAAGTTGGAGAGGAGGGAAGGAAGGGCCTGACCCAACCCAGCCGATCTCAGAAGGTGGACAGAGGACACACTCACACTGTCACGGTTCCCAAAACCAGCAAAGAAGGGATCTCCGTGGGGCAGGAATAGATGATGGATGTCAGTTAGGCATGCAATCTTGAACACCTCAGGCTTCTTTTCAACTACTTCCCTGGGGAGACCAATGGGCAGAGAGAGTCATAGTAGCTGATCCACCCTGTGACATAGGTCCTATAGGGGTTATTACCCCCATTTTACAGAAGAGGAAAATGAGATCAGGCTTCATAAGCTAACAACTAACACAAGTAAGAGGTGAGATTTGAATACAGGTCTCTTCTAACTCTAAGTGTAGTGCTGCATAGGGGATCAAGGGCTTTAGCCCTCTCCCAAGGAGCTGATGGAAAGTGCCAAGAGGTGGACATGATTCAGTGGGAAGATCTCGTGACATGGATCCAAGAGACCCAGCTTCACATCCCAGCTGCTCGTATGACAACGGGCACAATGCCTCTCTTGGACAGTTTCTTTATATGTAAAACTGGGATAATATCCTACTGAAATGATAGGAAAAGCACTTGGTGGACCTTAACAGTGAACGGTAGTAATGATGGTTATCGATTGACATTGGAGAACAGGAAGGGGGAAGACAACAAGTGAGAGATTTTAGGATCCTGTTTTGGATGGTGAGAAACATCCACATATAGTCCACCACCCCCAGAGGTGGCTTCCTTACAGGAGCCTTGACTTCATCCTCACCCCATAGACATCAAGAATCTTCTAGTGGGAACAACAACTTCCTCAGTGAACAGGACCAAGTTCCAAAGTGCCCAGGATAAAGGGACAGAGACCTGCCAATGTCATTTTGAGATGTTCCATACATAGCACAAATGCCTGGTACATTGTAAGCTCTTAATAAATGCTTATTGATTGGTTGATTCCAGGGACATCATAAACTCTAATGAATTTGGATAGGGAGAAGGGTTACATTTTACCTGTGAAGGGCAGAGAAGAGGCCACTGGGGGTCAAGAGGAGAGGGCCTTTGGGAAGAACATAGCCATGCTCATTCACCCACTGCAAGTAGCCCCTAGTGAGGTCCGCCATGCCAATGGATCGGGCTGAGCAATAAAGGAATTTGTACCCATTTCTGGAGAGAGAGACCACAGAACCTGTTACAGATGGTCCCCTGATGGCCACCAGAATCAGCTCTCCCAGTTAACCCTGCCAGGAGAGCAGACAACAACCAGCAGGGGGAATCTGCCGAGACAATGGCAGGCACTGGTGCCCAGAGTTACGCTCGTCTTTCCCACGCTCCAAAGTCACTATGAGAAGAGGAGGTGCTCTGAGCAGGACTTTCCCCATCTGGGATGTGGCCTTCAGCATCACCAATGGCACAGTTCAGGGCAGAGGCTCAGATCCAGAGGGAAAGGTCAGAAAGGCCATGTGGTGTTCTGAACCTTTCAGACCCACTCTCCCCAAGGAATAGGCTTAGACTTAGGCCAATGCCAGCAGCCACACCTGCCCCCCTCTTTTCATCTTGAAAGCAGGGATCACCTTGTTTGTCTATTTGTATCCTCAGCACCTCAAATACTGCTTTACACATAGTGCTCTTTTCATTCATCCATTCACTCATATTCATTCATTCCTTTATTCATTCACACCTGGAGGGGCCAGAGCACAAGCCAATGTAGAGAAAAAGCAAAACATAAAGCTGTGGCCCAGGTTACAGGATGGTTAGGGGCCCTACAGCTATTTCACTTGAAGAAGGGTGGCTGAGGAGGCACTGAAGCAAAGTCCTGAGTGCTAGGAAGGACCCATTATGAACGAGAAGAACAATTGTCCTCTGAATTTGTGGTAAATAGGCTAAGAATAAATGGCATCCTACTGTAGCAGAAGGGACTGAAGAAGCTTAAGTATATGTAAGGGTTATGGGATTTAAAGATCTTCCATGCCCCATTGGACTTGCTGACGTAGCAGGAAGGGGCGGAGCAAGAGGAAGCGGAAGCCAAGCTAGAGTTCCTGTGGTGGCTAGCAGTGGCGGCAAAGGTGGTAGCAGCAGCAGAGGCAGCAGCAGCAGAAGCGCGAACCCCTTTTTGAGTCAGACAGAATTTCTGCTAAGGACTCCTGCTGAGGAATGCCAGGGGCTAGAGCTGCTGGGAGCGCACTTCCTGGATGCTGGGTGGTTGCTGTGAGTGGAGAGAGGAGGACCTTTGCCTGAGGTAGCCTATTCTGTTTTAAAGGCTTGAGAATGTGGGTGCTTTCTACTTTAATTGCCTGTGCCAATTTCGTAACTACTCTGATGGCTTTGACTTTCTGGTTTTGGGACTCAGTCTTTTGGTATTTTAATAAATGTTCTCTCTTCATCCCCCATATAGAAAGCCTGATATATTTTATTATTGATAACCACATCAGCATATTTACAATTTCCGTAGGCATTGTGAATATTGCATTGCTGATACAGTATAACAGAAACCTACACAGATAATAGAAACATGAATTTCTCAAGAATTTGTTTCTGGATTTTAAAGAAAATTTGCAAGGCTTTCAGAAAAGAGGGAGAGACCAGACCAGGGGTGGGAACCTGCAACCTCAAGGCCACAGGTTCCCCACCCCTAGACTAGACTTTGAGATTTCTTCTAATCCTCAATTCATAAATTTCTTCTCTCCCTTCTTTGGTGGTGTTGGAAGGGTTGGGTTAAAATGGCTGTTATGGACTTTAGAGACTTCACAAAGGGCCTGGGTAAACCTATGGCCTGTTACTTTCGCTGGCCACAAGGAGGAAAGGGCATGTGGAGAAGCCAGTATGCTATCCCAGAAACTCTGTCACCCTGCCAGGATCAAATAGCCCCTCTCTGAAGGTGAGCCACCATGCCACCTAGCTTCTTCTCAGACCTTGAGGTCAGAACTGAGCTACTAAGAAAAAATGCCAGGGGAAGTCTCAGCCCCCATTGAATTATGCCCTGGTTTTCTCTCAAGTGGCAGACACTGCCATCCTGTGGCAAATCTGATCTGCTGCCTATCTCCCTCTCCTCCATCCCTACCCACCCCTCCATGATACCCATTCATTCTCCCAGTCAATCCTTTAGGGACAGTAGATAAAGTGAACTTTGGGGCCCTGAACAGAAAGTCTGCCTGAAGTCAAAGGGTTGCCACCAGGAGCAATGCCCTCTGTTCTCTCAGGTACTCCAGAGATACTGTGCAGAGTCAGAGATGCTGAATTCAATATCACTGAAGGTACAATCCATGAGGTGCTAACTTCAGTCATTTCAATGGAAAGCTTTGGGTCCTTCCCCCCCATCCCCTCTCACTTAGTCTTTCCATTTAAGAAATTGCTAAAGATAGATGCCTGGGACAGAGCCTGGAAGCCCAGATGGTCAGCCTAGTGGGCACTCGTTCCTAGGCAGAGAAGAGAAGCAGAAATTTTCCCCTTCCCTCTCCAAAGCAAGAATCCACTACAAGACAGCCTCAGCCTTCCAGAAGCACTCACACGTGAATTTTGTGGTAAAGCTTGATGATGCCTTGGTGAGTCCAGTTCTTTCCCAGCTGGGGCAAAATGTGACCCAAAGCATCAGACCTGGGAAAAAGAAAAGTCAGGCTTATGGAGACAGGTTGGGCCCAGTGCCAGGACTTCAGGAAAAGTCAAACGATTAGGCTTATCTAGCACTTTCTTCACAACAACCTTATGAGGTGGTGCAAGTTTCCCCATTTTATAGATGAGTTAACTAAGGCTCACAAAGAATCGACCTGATCGTGGTCACATAGCCAGCGGGTGTCAGAGATGGGATTCAACCCCTAGGTTTCTTCTAACTCCAAGTGCAATGGTCTTTCCACTACCCTGGGCTGTCTCTCTGAACAAGCTTCCAAAAACTCACTAGAGATTGTTGGATAGGAGTCCAGCTCCCAGAACAGAACAATTATGAGTTAATGAATGCATGAAAAAGCATTTACTAAGCACTCATTATGTGCCAAGCACTGGGTTAAGTGCTAGCGATACAAAGGCAAAAAATGAGGGAGACAAGAGCAAGCCCAAACCTTTGGATCAGGATCAGGGATCCACCAATTTTGGCCTGAGGGCCAAATCCAGCTCGCTGCCTTAATGCCCAGAAGAGCTAAGAATGGATTTTTTTTTACACTTTAAAGTATAATCACACTTTATTTAAAAATAAAAACAAAAACATTCCCAGTTGTTGGATCAGCAGGCAGCTGGCATGGTGTGCCACCCATGCTTTGGATCACCCTGCTGACTGATCAGAGTGATCTTGCTATAGCAGATGGGCTGCTGGACCTGGAGTTAGGAAGAACCACGTTCTCATTCCATCTCAGACACTTAGTAGCTGGGTGACCATGGGTAAGTCACTTAAACTCTCTGACCCCCCGACCCCTCCCCCGGCTTCCTTAGCTGTAAGATGGCGGTAATAATAGTAGATCATAGATGTCAAACACTTTGCAAACTTTAAGTTCATAATGTAGATGTGAGTTATTGTTAGAATCATTATCTTCATCCATCTTTGCTCCAAAGAGCTCTAGTCAGCCGTGTAGGAGGTGGACACCACAGTCATATCATTTTTTAAGCATGATAGTACCTGGTCACTTTGACCTGGTTCTCCAGGCCTCTTTCACTCTATCCTTACCACTTCAAGCAAGATTGAGAAAGTGTTTGACTCTTTGGGATCACAACCCCCCCCCCGAAGCCCACCCCTCCCACTCCCACCTCTCCCCCCTTCCCTACTTTTCTTGCTATGTCTCTTACTTGGTGATGGTTCCATCGATGTCTGAGATCACCACTTTGTCGTACCAGTTCCACAGGTAGATGTTGGCATGGCAACGGCAGGTGCCCTGGTACTGAGTGGTCACACTAAACACCACATCATTGGCTCCCTCCCTCAGGTTTAAATCTCGCTGGACAGTCCAAGGGAACCAGGGGAGAGTCAAAGGTAGCCCCAGGAAGACCCAATCCCTCTCCAGTTTGAGAGATCTAGCCTAGCTGGCTTCCTGCCTCCCTCTACCGGCCTCTGGACTACTGTTAGTACTTCTCTTCCTCTCTTCTTTATTTAAAAAAATTGTTTTAAATTGAAGCTCTTCCAAGAGCATAATTGTTGCTTCCCAATGACTCTTCACCCCCAAAAAGAACCGTCCTGTACGACAAAGTACAGTTAAGCAAAATAAATCAATGTATTGGTTATGTCTGCCTCACTCCCTGCCCACAGTCCACCATTTCTCTGAGGAGAAGCACGCTCCTCCTTTTTTCTCCCCAAAGGCTCTCCTCCCCAACCTAGGGCCTGGCAGTGGTCAGACACAGAGAAACAAAGAGGTGCAGACCCAGTCAGCCGAGAGTACCCAATCTACGCAGTAGATTTCTATATACTCTCTCTAGCCCCTTCTCCCCCTCTCTGCCAACACTGCATAGAATGTACATTACAAATGTCCATGTATGAGAAAGTGTTCAGGGCCACTTCATATCACACATATCATTGGGTGATTCAAGACCTTTCCATCAGACTGGGATAAATTTTGATGGAGTCTGCAAGAAACTTCTCCAAGCAGCAGAATACTCTAGGCAGCCTTATCTCTGGGAATCCAGGATAGAGGCTGTAGTTATGGAACCCCATACATAACCACCCAAGCTTGGCCACAGAGCTATATTCTTCATAAGGCAGACCCAAGGAGATATCATACAAAGGGTCATCCTAAATGCCCATCCAAAAGGCAATACTACAGCTTAGCACAAAAGAAAGAGCTTAATGAGGCCTCAGTATTTTTTTTAAGGCTACCCACCTCTGCCTGGACCTCTTCTTTCCCCCAAACTCCCTCTCTCCCATTCCTGAAATATGGAAACATGGACGCTTTTCTGGACCCAGCCAAAAGCAGGAATGGCCCAACCCTCCAAACCTTGAACTTACAATCTGATCAGAGGAGAGACGAAGGGACTTCTTGAAGGAAGAAATACGACTTTTGGGTGGGGCATTCAAGACCACCAGGCTGCTTAAGGAGCAATCTTCAACAGATAAACTATCCATCTTCTCCCTGCAGAGAATCTAGGCTTGAGGACTTATCTGACCATGATTGAAGGTACTCAGACTTAGAGAAAGAGTCCAGTTTCACTGGGCCTATGGGGAAGGTCTTTTTCCATAAGGCATTTCTTGCCAGGCATTGCTTTTCCTAGACAGGGCAGGCTTTGAAGTACCAACACTGTAGGGTTGACCCAGTCTGACAGAAAAAGTTTTGAGCTGAGGATTCAAAGGTTCTGGTCCTATGTCTGTCACTTCCCTACTGTGACCTTGGGTAAATCACTTCCTCAGTGAGAACAGTCATCCCTGGCTACCTGGTATCCTGCAGGTGACAGCAGGTAGTGAAATCCCTGTGAAGATTTCATGAGACTGTGTGTGCTTATCTTGGAGAGAGAAAAAAGTAGTAAAATGGTTGGAACACTGGACTTGGAATCTTGGATTTGAATCTTGTCTCTGACAGTGATTAGCTGTCTGATAGTAAATAATACACTTAATCTGTTGGGGTACCCACAGACAACTTTTTAAGACTATAATGCACTTCCTGGGGACCTGACCAAGATAACTTACTCCTGCTGGATGGAAGTCTTCTTTGAAGTAGATGCTACCTCCTGGACTTCATGCTGCAGAGGAAGAGTTTCCCCATGAGTCCCTTTGTTAAAAGGAAAGATCTTGTCCCTGAGGCCAATGCTATCTCCCCTCAGTCTGGGCCCTTCCAAAAGATGATCACCTACCTCCTCAGTTGTTGCATCCTTTAGCCCCCAGGAGAACCACCAGCGGCCACTCTTCCTGGGCATTTTCTCCTTTACCAGCTTGTCAATCATGCTCTGAATGTCAGACAAGATCAAGAAGGACATAGTGGGCAGGGTGTCCATCAATGGGTCTCAAGGGCAGGCCTCTCCAGGGAATAATCCCCTCAAACAAATGGCACCCATCCAGTTGCCATTGGAGACTAACAATGAAAACCCTTTCTGGCAGAATTCTCTGAAGCACCTCTCTGAGCTCTCAGGGGAGATTACTTTGTCAGGGGGTATGGGACTTACTCCAGGGGGCACTGCTTATATTATTCATGACTCAAAGCTTGAGAGCTGGCACTGCCCCTCTAGTTCAGGGTACTGATTAACAACAGCATTCATTGGTCTAGGCCTCATGGTGGATCAAAGAAATATCAATAATAGAATAGAAATGATATGGTAAATGCTTGCTGAATAAATGAATGGAAGAAGGGGATTCAGGAGCCCTTCTTCCCACCCAACAGGCCAGTACACCTCACAATAACCAGAGAGGTGGTACTTTAGCAGAGATGGCAAGACTTTTGAGGATAAGGGACTTCGTATACAGAGTCACCAGGTGTCTAAGAGAATTGTTAACAGGAATTGCTGTCCTTCCTTCTGACTCATTCTTCCACCCAAACTTTCCCAAGAAAACTATGGATTACTCCCAAAGCCACTGTCCTCACAGTCCCTAGGATAAGGCCATCTGGACCAGTGTCACTGTGAACAATTTCCTAGGAAGTACAGAGGGAGAAGTGATAGGCAGACAGGACAAACCCATTGAGTCAGGAAGGGACCAGATGAATTGGTTTGAAGGACTTGGAAATTCCCTGTTCTGGGATTTAGAATCAGCCCTAATTTGGAGATTTATCCCTTTCTTGGCTAATACCCTAGGATGTCTAGAGTTTTATAATGGAAGTTCCCACCAGTCCCTCTTCTCCTCGCTCTCCCCCCTCCCCAAGCTCCCTGTAGCATCACCCGAACCCTCCCTATGACCAGAGCAGGAAAGACAGATGGAGAGGGAGTTCTCCTTCATTACCTTGGGCAAACTCTTCTGAAAGGCCTGAAGGGACAGGATCATGGGGGCAGCTACTGCCCAATTGTAATGCCTAGAAAGGGGGAACAGGAAGGAAAAGTAACTTCCCAGGAAAAAATGGTTAAAAAGGCAAAGCCTGACTATTGATGGGCTTAAGGCCCCAAATGAGGCTCAAAGCTGGAACTTTCCATCCAGAAAAAGACCCTGGGCTCCCATTTTCAGTTACTTTGTTTAGATTCTGAGAGGTTTCACATGTAACTCCTCTCTCGAAGTCCAACCAATCTCCATGCTGTGTGCGTTGTGTGACATACTGTAGAAACTTTGTTTCTTAAGACCATTAGCTGTGAAGGACTGACAGGCTGAAATGTGGGTGAACTAAGCTCTGATAATACTTCTAATGGGGTAAGCATCCCAGGCAGTGTGACGGAACTCCTTCCAAGAGCCAAAGAAATAGATGGGGCAAGAGAGAATTACGGGTTGGTCTTCTCAAAACCATTATAACACAGAGAAGAGTGCAAATGACTTTCATGTTTTGATATCACAAGAAGGTAAGATATATCAGAACAAACCAGAAATGTCAATACCTTACCTAATGGAAATGCTTCAGTACAATTTATTCTGAACACTAGAATAGGTAAACCATGAGTACCTGTGAAATGAGCTGAAAGTATAAACACTTTCTTATGTTCTAGAACCATCTTCTAAAAAAGTGGAAGCAGATCTGACCAAGGGTTTCATACTTTTTGTCAATTGTACTCTCATTTCTAAGTCACATGACAACATATAGCTGAATAGCGCAGGACAATTGAAAAAAATAACTTCATCCCTAGGCCCACATCAGATGAAATAAGAAATGAAATCAAGGGACTACTAAAATCTGAAGAAGGAAAAGTCAAGGACCCTGGAGGTCATAGAAAATCTTTACTTTTTAATGCAAACTCCAGAAATCCTACTTCATAATGAGAAAGATGACAAAAACAGTACTGAAGTCTCCAATGACCTTGAAAAGGAGATGGCCATACTTAAGACTGGAACTCTGGAAGGTTCTTTTTGAACTTGATGGCATGAATCCAACTGGTAGACCAATTATACCGAAACAGAGTAATAAAAAAACCAGCTTCTGCTTTAACCATTATAAGCAAACATATTTCCCCACAGCATTTGACAGAAAAATATGAAAATCATTTCAAAACCTGCACACAGTGGTATATGCAGCAGCTGTTGCCATGCTAGGAAAGGTGGAGTTATCAAGGAATTCCTCTACCATCCTCCCTCCCCAGGCCACCATAGTAGATGTAACTTGAGAAAGCTACTGAAGATCTGTGGAAATGCATTGAAAGATCTAACTGGTATGGACAGTAGAACACTTGAACATCATATTGTGCAATTAAAGGCAATATATAGAAGTGACAAGAAAAAGAAAAGCATATTAGAAATTCTAGGCTCCCTTAATCAGTAACTGAGGGCCAAAGGTAAAAGGTTAAGTGATACAAGGAGTTGAAGCAGCTCAAAGAACAAATTTAGTAGTTCAATATCAAATAAAAACTACTCCAGAGGCTTAAGAAATAAATCACAGGGGAGAAAGAACACCTAAAGAAAGAGGATGTGAAAAAATTCTGGTCATCTCCATGGTTGCAAGATGGGGACTAAACAAGGCCCCATCATTCCTTCCAGATGTACACAGAGTTTGGTCTTGACACAAAGTCTCAATTAAGGAAATAAGGTTGGAAAAAATGAGAAGACACATTAAAAAGAAATTATGGCTCCAAGGATGCATAAGATAGACCCAGAAGAAGAGAATAACTCCACAACATCTTACAAGCAAATTCTCAAACAAAAATACCACTTTGCCACAAAGTCTAGAATTCCTGGAAGAAATTAAGCAAAAAATTTTTAAAATGACATTATAAATTAAATAAGAGCTCTAGGGGAAGGAATTGGAAGAAGAATAAATAGTTCAGCATACTATCCAAGGAACATATTCCCTGAAAATTATAATAGATCAGACAGAAACAAATGAATCTATGACAAGAAACAGTAGAACACAAATAAAAAATTTTAAAACAAGAGAATTACCCCCACCAAATTAAGAGAGTTGAACTAAAATATCTTATTAACCACTTGATGTATAAGAAAAATATCAAGGGGCGGCCAGGTAGCACAGCGAGTAAGAGCAACGGCTCCAGTCTTGAGAAGACCTGGAGATCTAATCCCGGGCTCAGACACTTAGCACCCACCCAGAAACACCTGGCTGTGTAACCTTGAGCAAGTTACTTAACCCCAATTGCTTAGGGGCAGCCAGGTGGCTCAGCGAGTAAGAGCACCAGCTCCAGTGTTGGGATGACCTGGATCAAATCCGGGCTCAGATATTCAGCACCTAAACCCAGAAATAACTGGCCGTGTAACCTTGAGCAAGTTACTTAACCCCGATTGCTTTAAAAAAAAAAAAAAAAAGAAAGAAAAATATCAAGCTACAGATGCTCTTAAAAACAAATTAAACAGTTTCATTTCATGGAATCTTCTTCAAATGTTATCAAAATGTTATTTTGGCTCAATAAGTGTTAAAATTCTTAACATATACCAAGAAAGGTCAGAGCCTGAAGACTCCAAGCTTGAATCACATGGTTACATGAAAACAATGGATAAAAAACATCAAGAAATACTCTGATCTTCAGGCAAGACAAATGAAGCATAATTATTTCAAAGCTGTGATTTAATACACTGAGACTAGCATTTTAAAAGCAAAGCTGAATAGGAAGAACCCATGGAAAGCAATTAACACCTGTTCAATATTAGTCTTTTATTTTTTTTTCCTTTTTGGAGGGCAATTGGGGTTAAGTGACTTGCCCAACATCACATGGCTAGTTTTTGTGTTAAGTGTCTGAGGCTGGATTTGAATTCAGGTCCTCCTGACCCCAGGGCCGATGCTCTCTTCACTGCGCCGCCTAGCCACCCCAACAATATTAGTCTTAATATTAGCTTTCAAAGTTGTAAAATGAATTGTAATAATTTTGGAACATACCCTGACAACCACCCTCCTGAGATATTATTAAAACATAAAACCCATTACCCTAAGGTTGTTATAGAAAGATCAATAACTACTCAAAAAAAGGAAGAAATTTGACATTCTTAAAGTACATGACAGAAAGACTTTTAGAATAAGCAGACATTACTTGACCAAACAATCCTAAAGACTGATGAGAAGTACATGGCTTTAGGTCACTGGATGGAGTTTATGAAATGACTAAGATTTCAGAATGGAATCCAGAAGACTCTCCTCAGGTGATATCACAAGAACACAGTCAACAACATAAGGATGAGTCATGCAGGTTTGTTTGTGCAAATGGAGGTGTTTGTGATGGGTGTTCAGAACCAGATCATTACCCAGAAATACTGAAGGGAGATCCTTAAGGCTTCCAAACTTAGTGATCAATGTATACTATGCAAGGAAATGGTGGAGAAAATGCAACATATAAAGTGCAGGCTATGAAAATTTAGCACCTACAAAATACCTAACAAGACATTACCTGGTGGCCAAAATTATGCATCAGACATTTACATAGATTTCAAAATTGACTAGAAAATTCAACTTGTAAACTATACTAGCATGGGTCTTATCACATATTGAAAGGTTGCCCACAATTTTGATTCATAAAAACTTAACAACATTTTAAACAGATGTTACCATCTCAAACACTCACAATCTCCAAGCTTCATGGAATTAAGAGATTTCAAAGTACATAGACTGAAACAATCAAGATCTTTTAGACGAAGGATGAGGTGCATTCTGTCCTTGTCATCTTACATACCACTGGAGATGTCCTAAGGAAGCTGTCAGTGAGCCTAACTTACACCTCAATATTGTTATGCAACTACAGAAAGCAGTTATCTGTCTACCTGGCTAAGTGTCCACAGAATTAGATAATAATAATAGTAATAATAACAATAGATTCCAAAACTCTTATTCAATTGTTCCATCTGCGTGTGAAATAGTTTGCAGACAATTAAACATAAACAAATCATAGTAGGAGAGAAACTTGCCCTAGGATGGGTTCTACCTGAATCGTGATCAAAAAAGATGAGAAAAACTCTCTAACAATAATGACGGCCAATTATAGTAACACCACCACCTGACATTCATATAGTCCTTTAAGGTTTGCAAATCACTTTACATTCATATTTCATATGAGTCTTGCCACAATCTTGTCAGGTAAGTGCTACAGGTATTATCTCCATTTTACATATGTGGAAACTGAGGTTAAATGACTTGTTCAGGGTCCATACAGCTAGATGCCATCAAAAGCAGGATTCAGACCAAGTCTTTCTGATTCTAAGTCCAGCCCTGGTTTTTGCTATTTATTGTTCAAAGCCCATTTTCTTACGTCTCCCCCATTCCTCTTCTCTCTTACTCAGTCCAATGACCCTGGTCTCCTGGTTGTTCCTCAAAAGAGACACTCCATCTTCTGATTCCAGGCATTTTTATGGCTGTCCCCCATGTCTGGAATGCTCTCCCTCCTCATTTCCACTTCTTGGTTTCCTTCAAGTGTCAGCTTAAATGTAAGAAGCCTTCCCCAATTCTCCTTAATTCTAGTGCCTTATTTCAGTTGGTTATTTCCAACTTCTCCTGTCTGCAGCGTGTTTGTGCGTTGTTATTTACGTGTCGCCTTCTCTATTAAGCGCTGAGCTCCTTGAGAACAGGACTGTTTTTGCTTTTCCTTGTATCTATAGCTATTAGCACAGTGCCCAGTACACAGCAGGTGCTTAATACATGGTTTTTGACTGACCAGTCACTGGACTTCAAGAAATGTCTAATTGCTTACCGTTTCTTCTCAATATGATTGTCTGTCCCTGACCGATACAATGGCAGGAAACAAGATCGGTATCAAGGACCTGAGATGCTGTAGCAGCAATAGGAGAATCAGGTCCAATATGAAAATATCCTGAGAAGCTCAGAAACAGGCTAGTCATCTTTCTTTCCTCCACAACTCCTGTCCTTAACTGAGAGGACTTTAATAACCATATAAATACTCCCTCATACTCCTTAAATCCAGCCACATCGGGATGGTTTACACAGCGTATCTCACATTTCTGAAGTTTTTACCTTTTAAAAAAAATTTACCTTTTTAGGTTTATAGTGTTTATATTTATTTATAGTTTTTTTAGGTTTTTAGTATCATCCACCCCCATTTTACAGATGAGAAAAGTGAGGCCCAGAATGGCTAAGTAGTTGTTTCCTAGGGTTACACAGCTAGTATTAAGTGCTTGCACTGGAACCCTGGTCTCCTGCCTCTGAAGTCTAACAGGCAGCCTACAGGGTTCTGGGGCAGCCGGCTCCAAGAATTCAGGCAGCCAGGTCCCAGGGGGAGCTATTTAGGGTGAGTTGCCATCTCTCACACTCAGGATTTCCTTGCACATTTCAGTTTATGGGGTCTCAGGGATTGTTTGGAACCAAGTAAGAATTTCACATATAAAATACAGAGTGTGAACAGCAGATGTGGATATAACTTAGCTGAACAGTGATGGAAAGGACAGGCTGGCCAGCCCTGGCAGCTGAATAAGTCAAAGGTACCCAAAATCAAAGCTTTAGGTCAGTGTAAAAACTAGGCCTCCCTTTTTTGCAGAGATGGGGGTAGGAGTGAGGGAGGAGCTATGAATGTGGAATATTATATAGACTGTCAGACACAGCTGATATATTGATTGGTTTTGCTGAACTTTTCTTATCTCTTCTACAAAGGCTATCTCACTGGACTGGGGAGTGTGGAAGAATATATTTGGGAATGAATATGATATAAAAAAGAAAGTTATCAAGGAAAAAACTGGTTTGTATGAGGGACCTGGGAGATACTCCAAAAGGCCCACCTTTCAGAATAGGCTCCTGCCTTGGTTTCCTGGGCCAGGATGCATGTGTCTTGTTGGTGAATTAATTGCTAAATTCACTGGAGCTTTTTTTATGATTGCATATTTTCTTAACCAAGAAACTGAGAGTGCAGTATAGAGGAGAGAGGTCCAGTCTTAGATTCAGGGAGATCCTGCCTCTGATATATACCGGGTGTGTAACCTTGGCAAGATAACTTTACCCCTCAACGCCCCCAGGTAACAAAGAGAGGCGCTTCTGATCTTCATCATCAAGACTGTTTTTCTCTACACATGTAAAATCGCATTTTTTTTTTTTGCTTAATCCACAGATACTAAGAGCAGAACCATCATTATGTGAGTCTGAAAAAAAATTTTGGAAGTTCCCCACCCCACTATTCCTCACTCCCCCACCAAAGCACATACACGCTTATTTTGCCAATGAGGCAACAGGATTGTAGACAGAATAGACCTGTCCACGAGATCACAAAGGCAGATAAGTAACAGTGCCAGGATTTGAACCCAGGCCCTCCAACTCCACATCCAGAGCTCTTCCTATTATTCCTCACCGCTCCTGTCTCCCACTCCTAACCACCCACACCCACTCCCTCAGCTTGACTGATCCTCGCCCTCCTGAGAGGCATCCCCAGCTCCTGCTTCATCCAATATGAATCTCTTGTACATGGTGGGCATCTGATAACCACCTCACACCTACTGAACGGGGGTTTCCCCTGCAAAATGGAGGGAAGGAAGGAATAAACAGTTATGTATCACCTACTATGTGCCATACACAAATGCTAAGCACTCTACAAATATCACCTCATTTGGTCCTTACAACAACCCTGCAAGGCAGGTGCTGCTGTAATTCCCATTTTACAGCTGAGGAAAGTGAGACAAATAGGATTAAGTGACTTGCCCCGGGTCACACAGCTAGTAAGTGTTTGCGGTCAAATTTGAATTCAGATCTTCCTGACTACAGACCCAGTACTCTATCAAGCCACCTAACTGCCTCTAAGTAGAGAAGGCTCCAAGATATGCTAGTCTGCAGAGGCAGGGTCTGAATTGCCAATGAAAACAGGAGATTGAGATTGCCTTAGCACTCCTGCTCTAGGGAGAAGATGCCTGATGTGCCTGAAGCTGGCATCCCCTAGAACAGGAGTGGAGAATCTATGGCCTCTAGGCCACATATGGCCCTCAAGGCCCACATGTGGCAAAGGGCCTAGACCCCTGCCCTAGACTCTCTGACAGGCAGAGGTGAGATAAGGTGGTTGAAGAGTAATTAAGCATGTCTTTCAGATTCAAAGCAATAGATGTCTTCCTGATCTGGGCTCTTGGAAGGACTGAAGACATTTCTGCCCACTCTAAGACAAACACCTCCCACCTCAACCCTACTCCTCACAGGAGACTTACTTATTTCCAATTTTCACAACCAGGTTGGGGTCATTCAGGATTCCTGGGTTATCAGCGAAATTCTGGTAGGATATGGCGTATTTAGTAAACTTCTCTGGAGGAAAGAGGAGGCAAATGAAAATGGGAGGACAAAAACAGATCGAGAAACTAGAGCGCAGGGGATACATGTAGCCTTCTAGATCCTTAAGTGTGGCCTTTGGACTTCAGTCTTCAGCTTCCCCACCCCTGGCCCAAAGGGTCCAGCTGGCTGAGGGAGTGAGGACAGCCTTGGTACACCAGCCACTGGACTGGAGAATGCCCACCATCAACCTCCCCTACCGCCACCTCTGCCTTGTGAATGCGGTTCCCTGGCTCCTTCTCCTCTGCTCCCCATGAAAGACTACTATCAGACCCACCTGTTGAGATGTCCCGATTATCAGCCAGTCCACCACAGAGAGAAAGCTTGATGTCATTCTCCTGTTCCAGGGAAGTATCAGACAAGTTGGCTGTGTTAGTGTCCTCCACAACCGCAGCGTGCAAGAGGTTTGTCTCTGAGCAGGAGGGTTCACTCAATCGTTTGGCTTCAAGACCAATTTCACTGAGGACAGAGGAATAAGCAGTGAGAACTTACTGAGAGGGATGGGAAAGGACTTGCTGCTATCAGGTCTGACTCTCCCAGAGACCCACCCTTTCTACAGGGTAAATCAAAGGGAATAGGTGCGTCTTTACTAAAAACAACTTTCTTTTTTTAACTAAATTTTATTTTTTTAGTTAATAAATATGAGCTTTCTGGTGGCTAGGTGGCACAGTGAACAGAATACCAGCCCTGGAGTCAGGAGGACCTGAGTTCAAATCCCGCCTCAGGCACTTAACATTTACTAGCCATGTGACCTTGGGCAAGTCACTTAACCCCAATTGCCCTGCCTTCCTCCACCAAAAAGCAAAAAATAAAAGTTTTTTAAATAAGAGCTTCATCTGCCTTCTGTCTTCTCCCCCCACTGTTAAGAGACAAACTCAACCTCACATACATACTAGTTGTGTGACCCTGGGCAAGTAATTTAATCTGCTTGCCTCAGTTTCTCCAACTGAAAAATGAGGATTATATAATAGCACTTTCCTTCCAGGGCTGCTGTGAAGATCAAATGAGACAATATTTGTAAAGTGCTTAGCACCAAGTCTGGCACATAGTAGGCACTTAATAGATGCGTCTTTCATTCCTTCCTTCCCTGTTACCAACACACATAGTTGTGCAAAACAAATTCCCCCTGTATCTCCCCACTCCACCCCCAAAAGCCTCAAGTCTGTACTCAGTCCATATCTTGCCACTGGACCCAATTGACTTCGAAAGAGAAAGTGAGGCTGGTGACTCTGCACAGCCCTCCCTCACTTAAATCCAATTCACTTGTAACTCATGGCATCACCTCCCTGATGCCATGGTCTTCAAGCATGAAGGACAAACAACAATCTGGGGGTAAGCAGCAGGTTTCTCATGAGTCCTTTGGAATTAGGGTTGACAATTTCATAGATCAAAGTCTCTAAATCTTTCCAAGTTGTTTGTCTCTACAACATCGTTGTTATTGCATAAATTGCTCTCCTGGTTCTGCTTATTTCATTATTCATCAGTTCATACAAGTCTTTCTAGGTTTCTCAGAAACTACCTCCTTCATCATTTTTACAGCACAATAGTATTCCATCACAGTCATATTCCTTAACTTGTTCAATCATTCCCCAGCTGACAGGCATGACTTTAATTCCCAATACTTTGCCATCTCAAAAAGATTGCTAAAAGAAATTTTGTACATGAGTCCTTTTCCTATTTCTGTGACCTCTTTGGAGTAGAGATCTAGTAGTGGCATTGATAGGTAATAGGCTATGCACAGTTTAGTAACTTTTTGGATATAGTTTAAAGGCAACTTTCCCATGAGCTCCCTGTCCATCTCAGTGGGAGGTCAGACACCCTTAATCAGCTCACTCCCAGGAAGGAGGGAGCCTGAAGCCTTGGGCAGTATCAGAAAAAAAGAATGATAATACCTAAATTAATTTAGTTTTCCACTGCCACACCAAACTACCAAAAGATTACTTTACTTTATGGAGTTGAAAAAAAATAAAATTAATATGGAGGAACAAAAAGTAGAGAATCTCAAAGGAAAATATGAAAAAAGAGGGAAGGAAAGAAGCCTAGCACTACCAAATCTCAAATTCTAACAACAAAGCTGTAATCATCAAAATGAGTTGGTACTAGTTAAGAAATAGAGATTCACCAGTGAGATATATTAGGTACACGATATACATAATTAAATGGGAATAATAGCCTAGTATTTGAAACATCAAGACCCCAGCTACTGGGTTAAGAACTCAATATTCAACCAAAACTACTGAGGGAAGTGGAAACCAATCTTATAGAAACTAGGTATAAATCAACATCTCATACTGTATACTAAGATAAAGGGGTACAATGACTTACATGTTCTAAAGCAGCTTAGAGGAACAAAGGAGAAATTACCTTTAGGATGTATGGATAGGGGAAGAGTTCATGACCAAACAAAGAAAAGAAAGGAACGCAGAAGATAAAATGGACAATTTTGACTACATTAAATTAATAAGGTTTTGTACAAATAAAACCAATACAGTTTAGATGGGCAACCGGGGAAAAAAATCTCTGCAGTAAATTTCTCTGATAAAGATCACATTTCCAAGATATGTAAAGAACAGATTCAGATTTATTAAAAAAAAAAAAAGCTGTTTCTCAATTGGTCAAAGTTTATGAACAGACAGTTTTCAAAAGAAGAAATCCAAGCTATCAAAAGTCATATGACAAAATGTTCCAAATTACTAATAATTAGAGAAATGCAAATTAAAGTCACTCCGAGGTTCCATCTCACACCCATCAGATTGGCAAAGTTGACCAAAAAAAAGACCATGATAAATGGGAGAGGAACATTAAGGCACGGTAGGTGGAACTGTTAAGCAAGTCATTCTGGAAAGAAACGTGGAACTATTTCCTAAAAGTTACTAATATGCAACATAGTCTACGACCCAGTAATACCAGTACTAAATCTATAACACAAAGAGATGAAAGAAAGAGGAAAAGGACACAAATGTACAAAAATATTGATGTAGCTCTTTTCAAAGTGGCAAAGAACTAAGAAGGTACCTATTAATTAGTGAATACTTGAACAAGTTATGGTCTATAAATATAATGGAATACTATTGCATATAAAAAATGAGGAAGGGAACAGAATTAGAGAAACCTAGGAACCGTTGTATGAATTGTTGCAGAGTGAGTGAGCAGGACAATTTATGCAAAAACATTGTAAAAAACAAAACTTTTAAAGACTTAAAAACTCTGAGGTTTGCCACAATTCCAGAGGATTGATGTTGAAATATGCTACACATCTCCTGAAGAGAGAGGTGCTAGACAAAGGGTGACATACATATGTTTTTGTACACAGTTAATGTGGGAACTAGTTTTGTTTGACTATGCACTAGTGCTACAAGAGTTTGCTTTTTCTTTTTTCCAATGGTGGAAGGGAAGTGAGAGAAAAAGAAAACAGATTTTTTTTTATTAATTGAAAAACATTTTTTAAAAGGAGTCTAAAAAAGAGAGAATGGCAAATATGTCACTACCTTTGGGGGAAGTAAAGGGTAGCATTAGTTGAATTCAGGGAAGGAGAGTCTTCAAGGTAGATACCGCTGGGTCCCAGGTGCTGACTTCTCTGTGTTTCTGAGTGCAGAGGAAGGAAGCTTCAGATCAGGCAGTGCCAGTGTGGGCATGAGAAGACAGACTCCATGGTATCAGATAAATTCAGGACCACAAAAATATCATATGAGCTGGTCCCAGTCCATGAGAGGCATCACTGCCTACTCTCTCCTACCTCCCACGCATCCACTTTCACTCACTATTCTTACCCTCATTCTTTGTTCTCTGTCCAGAGGGATCAGAGCCCTCCTGAAGTTTGGGCTCCTTGGCGGACATTACAGAGCCAGATGAGGAGCCCATCTCCTGAGTGTTCTTAGTCACATTCTCCTCATGGTCCTGTGCAAGTGAATCCTGGGCTGCTGGGAGGTTTCTTGCTGCAAAGCAGCACTTTGCTTCATCTGAAGATCTGCAATTCTGGGAGAATGCTGGAGGCTGAATCAGGTAAGGAGAGCCAGAAATGTCCTCAGCATCCTGGACGACAGTCTGAGACTCTGCCAACTTGTGAAAACTAGCCTTCTGGGATATTGGTTCTTCCCAAAGAAGAGGTTTGGTTGCTACATTACTGTGTGATGCCCTCAGCAGCTTTGCATTCTCACCTTTCGTCTCACCTTGAGTTCTCACCTTCAGGCAAACAAGAAGCAGAGGTTAGGCTGGCAGGATCTGATGGGTGTTTGAGGTCTGACAGGTCCTGACCTTGGTCCAGGGAGTAGGGGAGGGGAGGGAGGAGAGGCATTTTGGGATGGGGTGGGGGTGGAACTAGGTACTTAGGTACAAAATAAACCCCATTAGTTCAGGAATTCTGTTGTCCATCCCCAATCTAGAACACCTCTGAGGGACAGCAACTTGGACTAGTGATCTCTCTGATGGTACCCTAGGAAGCCCCAATACCCTCCATGACCTTGGGGAGAGGGAGCTATCTGTATTGGGACCTATCTATACCTCCTTCTCCCAAAAAAAGATAAGCAAAGTCAAGCTCCCATTTGCTGACCTGAGGAAACCTCCCCCAGGGCCACTGTATGTGAGACCCAGTCCTCATGAAGTCCTGGTTCGTGGATCTCATATCCATCTCAGAGTCACTCTTGAAGCTCGTTAGATATTCTGAGGAAAAACTTCCCGAGCAGCTGCCAACCAAAGGCTTATTCTGGTCTCCTAGCCAAAATCATCTCCTTCTCCCCCTTCTGCTTGCCCACCACCTCTAGTTCAGTTCTGCTCCCACCCCAACGCAATCTAGACCTGTAACTGCCACAGCCCATCTGAACTTTCTTCTGGAAGCATTCTTCATGAATCTCAGTCAGGCCTATCTCCACCTCCCTCCTCCCTCCCTACAGCCATCTGAAAAAGAGTCTCCACTGAGTGGCCACAAGCCTGTCCATTGATAGATTATCTTACCACTCCTTCCATGGGCATTCCACATCTGAAAGGAAAAATGAATCTTTGGACTCTGACAAGACATCATCCGCAGTGCAGAAACTATTAAGACAGGGAAAAAGAGTCACCATCTTCACCTCTACCTCTTCCCTTCCTACAGCCACCTGAAAAACAGTCCTTACTGAGAGACCACAAGTCTGCACATTGATATAGTCTCTTACCTGTCCCTCTCTTGGTATGGCACATCTAAATAGAGACATGAATCTTTGGACTGTGCAGAAACTTTATCATCAGTGCTGAAACCAGTAAGAAAGGGAAACAGAATTACCACACGGGAGAGAGAAGAGAGGTGAGGCCATGCTCCCACCACACCTGGGCCTTATCACCCATAGAACAAAAGAAGGCCAGTGCATGGGTCACCAGGAAGACAGAGGCAGAAAGAAGAGAGAGCTATGACCTATGGTCTTTGTAGGTCTAAAGCCCACCATGAAAGTCAGAAGGGGACCAGTAACATGCAGACTGCATAACCACGGGCACATTGGTCCAATACCTCCACAGGCCCCAGTAGGAGCAGGGCCCAGGGCTGATGAGTCTACCCTAAATACCTGGTGATTCAAGAGAGTAGTTTCCAAAGCAGAAATAACCTTAGTCTCTTTGACAAGCCTGAAATGAAAATCTTTTTCTTTTCAATAACCAAGAGAGAAAACCAAACATGAGACCTTTCTTGATTCTCCTCAACTGCTGGTGCCTTTCCTCCCAAACTATCTTGCAGAACAACTATGATAACAATACCTAGCACGTATATAGTGCTTTAAGGTTTGCAAAGTACTTCACATATATTGTTTCATTTGATCCTTACAACTCTGCAAAGGAGGTACTATCTTTTTTTTTTTTTTGGAGGGCAGTTGGGGTTAAGTGACTTGCCCAATGTCACATGGCTAATTTTTTTTTGTGTTAAGTGTCTGAGGCCGGATTTGAACTCAGGTCCTCTTGACTCCAGGGCCGGTGCTCTATTCACTGCGTCACCTAGCCACCCCAGAGGTACTATCTTTTTTTCCCATTTTATAGATGAGGAAACTAAGTCAGGCAGACATTAAGTGACTTGCCCAGGACCACATGGGTTCTAAGTGACTAAGACAGGATTCAAACTCAGGTCTTTTTACCTCCAATTCTAGTGCAATTATATCTAATTGCTTTATGCATATTTGCATTTATTCTCTTTATATTTATGCTGCATATTATTTATACGTGTAATTGTTATCTCCCCCATTGGAATGTAAACTTCTTGCAGGTAAGGATTGTTTTATTTTTTGTCTGGTATTCCCAGGGCCTAGCATACTTCCTGGCTCATAGTAGGTACTTAATTAATATTTGTTGATTGAATGATGAAGGGACTTCCAGGGACTTGGCATAAGCCTCACCTTCCCTGGATCTTTGGGGGAGGGAGGTTTAAAGACACGGTTTTCAGTATAGTTCTGCCACTGCCTACCTATATGACTTTGGAAATGACACACATCCTATCCACATCTCAGCATTCTCACATGCAAAATGCAGGGGTTTGATTTTTAAGTTACTTCCTAGTTTAGAACAGTTAGAAATTGAATCCTGTGAATTCACAGGTTGGAGTCAGGTCAAAGTGCAATGGATCATGGAAGAAAAGGAAGGTCACATGGTAGCTGGTAAGGTGCTTCTGTCTTTGTTCTCAGACTCAAGGAAATGTCACGTGGGGACTGACCACCAGTAACTTCTTCCTTCAGGATTCTACATCAAACAAACCTCTTCCACAATGTTTTTCCCAATTAACATCACTTCATCTTGATTTTTCTTGAGTGCTCTTATATTCTTTCTGCACATATATTTTCCCTTAAATGACTCTCTAATTTGTTCAATGTCTGCATTTTATTTTTCCAACTAGACTAATCCCCCTCCCCCTCCCTTTTCTCCATCACACACCCACACAAATAAGGGGAGGAAATCTATAGTATATTTCTGTATCTTCCCTACAAGGCCAAGCACCTGGCTGGGTGCGTTGTTGCTGTTCAGTCCTATCTGACTCTTCATGGCCCCATTTGGGGTTTTCTTGGCATAAACACTGAAGTGGTTTGCCATTTCCTTCTCCAGCTCATTTTACAGATGAGGCAAACAGGGTTAAGTGAGTTGCCCAGGGTCACAAAGCTAGTAAGTGTCTGAGGCCAGATTTGACTTCAGGAAGATGAGTCTTCCTGACTCCAAGCCCAGCACTGTATGCTGATAATATTTATTGAGCTGTATTCTTGGCCAAGAAAGGCTAGTGAAAGGCCTCAACCCAAACAAGTTTTATGACTGTGTGTTAGAGCATAGAGATTGATACTCTGCCTTCCCTGCCCTGCCCCCCCCCCCCCCCCCGCTCCCTGCCATTGGTTCTCACTCACGAGGTTGAGGAAAATTCTATGACTGGTTTCACTTGTAAGCTAATCTCACTCTGTACTCCATCCGGTTCATCAGAACTGGAATTTGGTGTTATTGCTTCAACAATCTTGTCCTTCTTCTTAGCCTTCTTCCGACGCCACCTCTTCTTCTTCAGTGGGACAGCAATCTCTGAGGTCTTTTGGTGGGCATCCTCAATGAGGTCCAGCAGAGGGTCGCTCAGGATCTCCTCCGAAGGAATAGATGAGGCAAACAGACTGGTGGGGTCCTCCTCCTAGGGTTTAGGGAGGGCAGACCCAAAGCAAAGCCAGTGAGAAATCAGAAGCTTTCCCAGACTGCCCACTCTCTCCGTGCAAATGTGCACGGAAGGCCTATTATAATGATTTAAGACACTATTTGGGCAGAGGCCTGGAGTTGGGAGGATGGTCAGCACTTTGTATGATGTATTAGAAAAGGTACTACTGTATTTAGGAGACTTGAATTCTAGTCCCCTAGCAATGGGACCAAAGCCCTTCTCAACCTGGCTCTTTCTTCCCTTTCCCAGTCTTCTTACACTTTACTCCCCTCCATCAATCCAGTGACACTGACCCACCCCCTTTCCTATTTCCAAACCTTTGTCCTGCTCCCCCCCCACCACACACACACACACCCTGCCCAGCTGCTAGTGTCTTCCCTCTTACTTTCCATCTGCTCTCTATATACCTTACAGATACCTAGTTCTTTCCATGCTGTTCCCCCACCTTCACCTTGCCAATTAGAATATGAGTTCCTTGGGGTAGGTGCTACATTTTTATCTTTTTTTTGTATCCTCAGATTTTAGCTCAGAGTCCAGAACAAACTGAATGAATAGTTAACACTTATAGATTGATGGATTGATTGAAGTCACTTCTCTTCTCTGAAATACAATTTCTTCATACACAAAGTAGGGAAAAGAATATTTGTGCTATATCTTACAGGGTTGTTATGAGGAAAGCTTTTTGTCAACTTTAAAGCCTTGAAAAATATAAACTATAATAACAATCATTTTTTCAGGAGCCAAATAGAATAAGTGTTCAATGAGAGACTGAAAAGTTATGGACATTCATGGAGCACTTCAGCGCTTGCCAAACACTTTGCATCTGTTATTTTGTTTGATCTGCACAAGAACCCATAGGGAAACTGAGATGCAAAGATGTAGAATGACATGTCCAGGGTCACAGAGCTAATTTCAGGTACAGTTTGAATCTAAGTTCCTCCAAATCCAAAACCTCACACTTGGAGAAGCAAGAGGCCCAAGAGCTATAGTGTGAATGTCAGCAAGGCCTCACCACAGACCCCAGAGACCCTATGAAGATCTCATAAAAGTACAGATCTATAAAGTGGCCTAGTAATGCACCCAAGCCCACCCTGGCACTTTGGGACCTGAGAAGAAAGGGGAAGGGAAAGGCAAGGGTTATTAGGAAGTCTCTGGTGACTGCCGGAAAGAAAGAGGATTAGATTAAGTCAGTACACTCACCTCAGTAGTCTCTCGCTCCTGAGCAAAGAAGGCTTCTCCATCATCTCCCAATTTCATTTGCAGATCCACTGGCTCCCCGTTAATTTCAATGTCAACCTGGTAAGGGAGGAGTAGACCGTGTCTCACAAGCAATTCCACCCTTGCCCTCCCCTTTGCATTACTACCCCCTTATTTAAAAGAGGGGGAAACTGAGTCTTAGAGAGATTAAGTGACACACAGATAGAAAGGAGCAGCTCTGGGATTCAAACTCAGATTCTCTGAATCTATTACCCCATTACCATATTGCGTGGCACAAATTGCTAGGGTGGCAGAAGTCAACCCCTGCTCTCTGTCCCAAGGCAGGAGACGGGACCGTCTCCCAGTTTAATCACCCTATAGTGTAGACAGTGTTACCTTGTTAAATTTCCAGGGAAGTTAGGCTCTCCACCCTCCCATGACAATACCCAGACCCTGAGCCAAGATGATTGAGGTCAAGAAACCTTTGGGACAACCCACCATCCCACGGACACTGCAACTTACCACCTTCTCACGGGATCGCAGGACACCCAGCTTGCCAAAACGGACGTGGAAAGGGGAGCAGAGGAAGGATCCATCTGGTTGTTTCACCACCAGCACATCGATGCCGCCTGATAGTGTGGCAGCGTTCAGGCTCTCGTACAGTTCCTTCACTGTCACATACACTGTCTCTGCCAGCTGGCCCACATAGTTCATGGTCTGGCACTGTCAACAAGGCCCATGACAGGAAGGGTCAGCAGGAGGCCAAGGCCTGCCATATAGCCCAGCCACATGGCTCTCTCCTAGCCTTTACAGAGTACCAATTGCAGGGTAAATTATCCTTTGTAGCTGAGCTCAACATTAGTCATCACAACTCACCGCATATGAACCATTTCTAGGATTTTATAAGCATTACACCCCCATTGATAATAAGCACCACATTCTTGTCTCACAGAGCTCTAGGACACCATTGTTTTCACATGGGGTATCTCTGGGGTATCGTATATGAAGAAGTCGACTCCAAGGTTAAAGGTTCTGAAAGCTATGGAGGGAATCGGGACAAGGGCAGGGCCAGAACAACATGAGAACTATCAAGGAGGGAATCAGAGTCTCAGGGTTCCTTTTCATCCTAGGAGACCACTTTCTAGACTCCAGGGAGCCTTTCCCCAAACCTGTCTGGTCTTGGAGGGGGGAAGAAACGATAATTCTGCATCTATAACCCTTTCAATACTTCAGAAGTTCATCCATCCCCCTTCTTTGCAGGGACCCTCCTTGGCAAGTTGCCCTACAGAAGTTCAGAGCTTCAAGGGTCCTTAGAGCCTACCTGAGCAGGAATCCCTTCTACAATATCCCCAAGTGGTCATTTGTGACAAGGAGCACACTCAATACCTTCTAAGGCAGAGACCCTCAGAAGCTCTCCCTAAGTTCAAAGCAGTAATGGCAAAGGGACTCTGGAAGGCCAACTCAGAGCAGAATTAGTCTTTAGACAGTCTTAGAGCGAAAGACATCTGCCGAGATGGCCACCTACCCCACAAGCCAAGTCTCCCTTTTCCCCTTGTACTCTACCATCCTCTCCTCATCCCCCAGGCTACCCAAGGGAGAAGAAGGCCAGACTGTCCTCCAGGCTTCAGATGCAGAAACAGAGCTGGGGGTAGAACGCATTTACATCAGATCCCAGAGGCTGACTCCTCAGTTCTCTGCTCCCAGGAACAGCCCCCAGGCTCAACTCTCACTGAAACGGGGGTCCAGCCCCTGGCAACTTCCTCCACAGACCACCAGACAGAGAGACAGACAGAAACACACACAC
>NW_027187280.1:5944002-5960354 GCF_028583685.1 Petaurus breviceps papuanus | reverse complement strand
CACACACACACACACACACACACACACACACACACACACACACACAGTCAGCTCCCTCCCTCCCAGGCCTGGCCTTCCCAGGGCAGACCCAGTCTTTTTTAAAGAGCAAACAGCACCATTTGCATACAAGAGCAGGACCTGTCTTGCCTCAGTTTCCCCCCTTACAAGCCCAACATTAAGCAGGTCTCTGGACAGTGGGCCTGCAGGGTCAGGGGGGCAGTGTCGAGAAGCCTGCCACAAGGCTAGTTGGCCTGTGGGGTCTCTGTCCCCAACAGGCAGGGCACTGGCAGTACTTCCCCGGAGGCCTCCCTGAGCCCAAGGCCTCCGTCCCACCTCCCTAATTTTACAGCTGAGGAAACTGAGGTCAGATGGCTTGTCCAAGGCCTTGGAGGCAGGTTTTGGACCCCCGGCCCTCTCCACCTGAACAGTGGGCATCTCAGTTTTCCCACCTGCAGAATGGGAGCACTCCTGCTCCCACCTTCCTGGAGGTGGGGGTGGGCTTGCACAGAGCAGGCCCATCACTCATGGAAGCTGGCTAGTGGGGGGAGCCCTGCTGGGATCCCCTCCCCTGCCCTTCCCCCCCAGTGCCTCTCCTCTGCCCAGGGGCCGCCCCCAGGCCCCGTCGGCTCAGCTGGTCAGGGGAGGTCCTAGGAGGGGGTCTCACCTTTCCCAGGCCTCAGGAGACCTCACACAGACTCCCCTGCAGACAGGGGCAGGCCCTGCAGGTGGCCCCAGGGCCCGAGGCAGAGGGTCAGGGCCTGCCTGCCCAGACTCCAGCCCCCAGGATCTCTACCACAGGAGGCCTTCCAGGCCTGAACCCCCAGCCCCTTCACATCCTTCATCCTGGGCCCCCACACTCGGAGGCTTCCTCTGTGCCCAAACCTCTCCCGCATTCTAGACCCAAGTTCAACATTGCCAGATATCCCCAGGCCCCCATGTCTGGGCTCAGACCCTGGCCCTGTACTTCCTGTGTCCATCATTTCCTCTCTGAGGATCTCAAGTTTCTTCATCTGTAAAATGAGAGCTGAGCTAGAAAACCTCTAACAGCCTTCCTCTCTGATCCTGAGCCTCACAGTCGGGCCCTCAGGCTGTACCACCACATCCTGGGCTAAAAGACACACTGTTTCCAGAAAATCTAGCTTCTTTGGCTCTTTAAGGTTTGCAGAGGTCTCTGGGAGTTAGGGAATACAAGTAACTGGACCTGAATCCACACAGGTGCCTCCAGATCCAATGCCCTTCTCACTATATGTTGCACACTACCACAAGGAAGTTCGCTTGGACTGAACCCCACACCTGAGGGCCTCAGAAAACACAAGGGGCTATCCACACCACAGGGTCCATCAGACTCTAAACTCTAGATGGAAGCCCTCACAGCCAAGCCCCAGCTCCTTATGCCTCAGACTGCAGGCATTTTAAACCCCTCTGCCCCCAACTCTGGGCCTCTCTGTGATCAAGATTGAGAAAACACACAGCTAGCCAAGTCTCTCTAACCTAACCGTGTTGACTGGTGGGAGTTTTGAAAATGGGACCAAGGAAAGAAAAAAAGGAGAGAGACCACAGACTAGGCTTAGAAGTAAGGTTTGAAAGGAATGACCTGTTTGGTCCTTGTCCCTTACTTGCTCATGTCTCTTCTCAGACTCCATCATTCTCCCAAAGTGCTATTTTGACTGGCCGTTTGGGGGATGTGGATCACCCCATTTCACTGCCCTTTCAACTTCAGACCCTGGTCCTAGGCCAGACACCTCAATTTCTGATCTGGAGTCGACTTACATACACATAAGTACCCCTGGGAAGCCTGAACTCTTTCTCTCTCACCTCCTACAAATCCCTGAAATCACTAGTTACCCCAGTCACCAAAAATAGCAACAGGTAAAGGAAATTCTGTCAAGAGTAGACACAAGGACAGCAAATACATTCAGAGGTTCAGCCCTTTCTCCCATACCACCCCCATCTAAGCCCACCTGCATTATCCAAACCTAAGGGTGGATGAATACAGCAGCCTTGGCATCCAGGCTGGAATTACCTGAGGTTTGTTTATGGAAAGCCTGGATTTTATCCTGCTCCAAAGTTTGTTTGGTCTTTTTGAGGGGGGAAATCTCTCCCTTTCCATCCTTGGGTGTGAAATGCGGGAATAGCTCCAGGCTCCAGGGGCCAGTTGGGCATCAGACAGGATATACAAGACTTGTTTTTGGAGTCTGAGTCTCTGACCCTAGCCTGGTCAGTGTTATTATTTTAATAAGCATTTGGGTGTTTTCTTAGAACCATTTGGGGAAGATGGCCAACCTCATGTTAGCCCAGCCTGCAAACCAGGAAGCTAAGTCCTTGACTATGGAGACAAAACACTGTTAATGACAAAGCTACATTAAGCCAAACTAATTAGCCTCTTCTTTGCCAAGAAGGCTAAACACTGTCCCTTTAATTCTTCCTCCAGCGTTTAGCTATTTCCTTTTATCTGGGTATGGGCATGGGGGTAAAGGTTCTCAGCAATGTGGCCATTTTGGAGGAGGAGGCCTTCCAGGCCAAGAAGCCTGCCCAGACATCCTCTGCACATTTCCCCAGCTCCAAAAGTCATACTTATCTTTGTAGCATGCCCCACAGAGCCTAATGCAGGGCTAAAGCTCCATAATTACTCTGTAGGATGAAAACCGAATCACAACAGAAGTCGGTATGCACTGCACTCTATATTTTCCAAAGCACTTCACATCAATATCTTACGTGAACTTTGACCAAATTTTGTTTAAAATCTAGCTCTGCCATTACTACTTGTATGACCCTGAGAAAGAGTGGCATGGTAGACAGAGCACTGGGCTAGGAGACAGGAAGACCTGGCTTTGGACCCTGGCTTGGGTATTTACTAGGTATATGACATACTGGGCAAGTCTCAGTCACAGTTTCCTCATCTATAAAATGAGGACAATAATATCACCTATTTTGCAGTTGTGAATGATCAAACAAAATAATGCTCATGAAGCACTTTATAAAAGTCTGCTATTATTAATATCTCTTAGTCTCAGTTTTCTTATCTTAAAAATGACATATTTGGAATAATGTTCTCTGAGGTCCCTTCCAGCTCTAACATTGTGTCCCTCATAGACTTGAAGCCTGGCTCTGACACTTTGTGGTTATGATCTGGCACAAGTTACTTCACCTCCCTAAACCTCAGTTTCCTCATCTGTAAAAAAGAAAAGGGTTGGAATACATGGCCTCTAATGACTCCTTCAAATTCTAAATCTATGTTGTTATGTCCCTGTGACACAAGTTGGGCAGATTTGACAGATGAAAGTGGAGGCTCCAAGATAGTTCTCATCAATGAGCTTCCTCTTCTCCCTCCTCCTCCTCATCTCACATCACTCAGGTATTTTCCCTTTTCTATCTCTATTTTTATGCCCATTTCACATGAAGATGTAGCCCTTCTCCTTGACAAACCTAACATCTCCACATGCACAAGTGATCCCACTCCATATCTTTTTCTCCAGTAGATTTCTGTCTCCATCATCTTCATTCTCTCATTTATCTTCAATTTCTCCCTGTCTATTGGCTGCTTCTCTATTGCCTAAGTACATACCCATGTCTCCTCCATCTTCAAAAAAACCTTCATTTCATCCTCCCCCCCCACTATCATTCATTAGCTCTTCTCCCTTTTGTAGCTAAACTCCTCAAGAAGTCTGTCTACAATGAGTGCCTCTATTTCTTTTCCTCTCACTCCCTCTGACCTCATCCCTCAACTGAAACTTCTCTCTCCAAAGTTACCAGTGATCTCCTAAATACCAAGTCTAATGGTCTTTTATCAATTCTTATTCTTTCTGTCCTTTGTGGTCTTTGAAACTGTCAATCACCTTCTCAATGCTCTCTGCTCTCTGGGTTTTTGTGACACTGTTCTTCTCTGGCTCTCCTCCTGCCTGTCTGACTTAGCTTTCTTTTCTGGGTCTTCATCTGCATCACACCTGTTAAGTATGGGTATCCCCCAAGGTTGTGTCCTGGACCCTCTTCTTTTTTCCCTCTATACTATTTTACTTGATGATCTCATCAGCTCACATGGTTTTATCTATCACCTCCAAGCAGATCATTCTCAAGCTTAATTTGTTCAGGCCTAGCTTCTCTCTTTACCTCCAGTCTAGCATTTCCAGCATTCTGGCAGCATATTGGACACTTTGAACTGGGCATCCCCTAGATATCTTAAATTCAACATGTTCAAATTTGAGCTCATTATTTCCCTCTCCAAATGCTTTCCTCTTACCAACTTCCCTACTACTCTCTAGAGCACCACCATCCTCCCAGTCACCCAGGTTGCCCCCCATCATTCTTGACTTTTCACTCTCTCTCACCTCTCAAAGCCAAACAGTTGCAAAGGCCTATTGTTTCTAGTTTTATAATAGCTCTCCTATACCCCCCTTTCTCTCTCCTGATATTGCCATCACCCTGGTCCAATCCCTCATCACTTCATATTAATACTATTGCAATTGTTAACTGGTTAATCTCCTTGCCTTAAGTATCTTCCTATTTGGCTGTCAAATTGATCTTCTTAAAGCACAAGTTTCACCATATTACTCCCCGATTCAGTCAACAACAGGGGCTCCCTATCACCTCCAGGTTCAAATATAAAATCCTCTATCTGACTTCTAAAGCCCTCCATAAACTAGCTTCTTCCAACCTTTGCAGTCTTCTTCTTTTTACACTCCCTCCCATGATACTGGCTTCCTCGCTGTTCTTTGCACTAGATACTCTATCTCTCAACTCCCAGTTTGGAACTCTCTCCTTATTTTTGCCTCCTGGCTTCCTTCAAGTCTCCTCTAAAGTCCCACCTTTTACAAGAAGTCTTTCCTAATCCCCATTCATGCTAGTGCCTTTTCTCCCTTGATCATCTCTCATTTATCTTGCATATATCTTATTTATACATAATTGTTTGCAGATTGTCTCATACATTAGAATGTGAGCTCCCTGAGAACAAGGACTATCCTTTACCTTTCTTTGTATCCCTAGTACTTAGCACAAAACCTGGTACATGATAGATGTTTAATAAATACTTGCTGACTGACTTGCCCAAGGTCATTCAGATAATAAGAGGGAGAGGCAAAATTAGAGCCTGCATAAGTCTTCTGTCTCTCCCTTTAATTTTTTTTTCTTTTTACTAAACTAGTAATCCTGATGTCTGATCAACCCCTACCCTTCCATCCTTAGTACACTGAATCTATGCTAATGTGGGACGATGAAAACAGAGGGCTTCCTCCTCCAACCCCCCCCCCATAGTCTCGTTTTTCTTGTATTGTTCTTATTTTTTCAGCTAGCAGGCCCACTCAAACACCCAAGCACACAGCTGTGGGTCACAACAGCATGGCATAAAAGAAAGAACCACTGAAGGGAAACCCACAGTAAGGTCCTACCAGGAACCAAGAAAAGGCTGAAGCACTAGAGAACAAACCAGTTGGGGTGGCCCTTGGAAAAGGGCCCAGGAATTTCAGTTGCTGGACCAGGGAACAAGATGCCACAGTTTGGAGGCCTAGAGTCCAAGCCTCAAGTTGTCAAGGGAAGTTTTTCCAAGGAATAGCTGCCCTTTCTCCTTCCCCCACACCAAGCCCTGCTTTTCCCCATAGGATTTCTTCAGTCCCATGGCCTGCCAGCCAATTCAAGGAGCCTTACCTGGGGGCTGGACTTGGCTCAGTGCTACACCTCCCACCTCTTACCTTCCACCTCCCAGAGCAGACCTGCCTGGGCTTTCTACAGACCTCCAGAGCTGGACTGGCCTGGGGCCAGACTAGACATTTTGGATTTGCCTGCCCGGCTACCCTGCCCCGCCCCACTCTTCTCTTCTTCTCACCTGCCACTTCCCGTGTTCCTCCCACCCAAGGCTGGGGGAGGAAAGGAAGGAGGGAGGAGCCTTTCCTAGTTGCCTCCACCTCTGGAGCCTCAGTCTGTACACTCTGTCAGGGCAGCTGCTCTCAATCCTTCTGTTCTCCTGTAATTAAAAGCCCCAGGGAAAGAGCAGTGATGGATGGAGACATCTCCTGCGCCAGGGGCAAAACTGCCTGCCTGCTTGCCTGGGCTGTTACCCGAGGCCTGGAGCCTCTTCCCTCTCCCCACCACCCCACCCGGTCTCAGGCCCAAGGCCATCCTCTCACTCTTAGTCCATTCTCAGTTGAGACCCTGGTCCCAGGTGCCTGGAGATTCCATTTGGAGAGTCATAGAATCACAGAATTTCGGAGTTGGAATTTCAGAATTCCTAAGTCTAAAATTTATTGGTGGAAGGAGTTCCCACACCTGTGAAATCACAGAATCACCTGAAATCATAGAACCACAGGTCTTTGACACATGAGAGATCTGCAAAGCTGTGCTAGGTGCTGGGGCTACATGGACATAGTAATCAGTCACTGTTTTCAAAGACCTTACCTGCTCCTGCTATTGAGCCCAAGAGTGGGGCCTCCCAGTACCATTTATTAACTATGAAGCCCAGGAGGAGCCTTGAATGCAGCCCCCATAAAATAGGTTAAGGCTGTTCTATCAACAACTAGCCAGTTCAAGAGATCCAGACCCTCCCTGGTGGCCAGGACCCCAGTGCCAAGAAACTTACAGAAGCAAGACTTCCCTGACACTCCAGCAAAAGCTGGTGGTCACAGATTACTCTAGGGAGCAATCTTTCATCTAAAATGAAAGGAAGCCAAGACTTGCAGCTGACAAATTGGACCCCAGATCTTCTGGCAAATCTTCTATATTGAGATTCGAGAGAGTCAAGTAACAGCCCCCAATAAATCATAGACCCCTAAGGGATCTGGAACTGGAAGGGCTTTGGGGGCTATCTCTTCTCTTCTGCTCCTTTTCCAGATGAAGAAACTGACACCTAAGGAAGTTAAGTTACTCAGATAATAAGTATTAGATTTGAGCCCAGGTTCTCTGAGTCCAGAGCCCAGTTCCCTTTTCCCACTGAACCACAGGCTTGGCTAAAATAATCACACACAAAAAAAAACTTTTCTCGACACAGGCCTCATTAGGTATTGTTTTAAAATGTGCCTTTATAACAGTCTGATTTTTTTCTTAGAATTTTCTCAGTATGGGAAAAATAGGTCTCTAGACCATATGGGTTTGCCCAGTACCCACTGAGGGAGGGGTTAAAACAGATATGGTGGGGTTTGAGGCCTTGAGTGGAGAGTATGCTGAACATCCCCCACGGTCCATTCCTGGCAAGAATGTTGAGGGAATGCCATGATTATACACCCCTCATCCTTTAGCTTCTAAGCCTAATAGATTTGCCAATTCCCCTACCTTGCCTCTGATGACCTACCTACCTCCTTTGTCTCAAAATCCCAAAGGCCACCAGCTTCGTAGTATTCTCCATAGACTCCTTAGACCATAAAGGGACTTGAAGGAACACTTCATTCCATCCCCTGCCTTCAGAGGCATCCCTAACCCCTCCAGAGAAAGTGGGGCATTAGGGAGAGAGCCAGATGTTATGGCAATCTTGCTTCTCAGGCTGGTTTCTAAGAACCACTACGAGATTACACTTCCCTAGCTGGCCAGCAGAGAGCAGGTCAGAACCAGCCTCCTCACCTCTACTCCCACCCCTCACCCCACCTCCTCACTGGACAGGGCCAAAGAGAATCACAGTCTGGATTTTGTTTTTGTTTGTTTGAGGTTAAATGCTTTCTTAAAAGCTTACCATGGAACAGCAATATAGCCAAATAAAATTGTGCATCACTACTCACGTGGGAATTAATTCCAAAACACAAAAGCATCAAATCAACTTTTCAGTCACTTATTAGGATTTTTTGGGGGGAAGGAGCATTCAATCTCATTTTTCTTCTTATACGGTCTCTGTTAACCGTACTCCATTTTTCCTTTTTTGACTTTGCATTATTTCACAAAAGTCTTTCCAGGTTTCTTTGTGAATTTCTCACTTGACAGTCTTAATTGCATTAAAATAACCCATTATATTATTATGCCACAATTTACTCAACCATTACCCCATTAATGGGCATTTAGGTTGTTTTCATTTTTCAAAAAATTACATACAAAGCTGTGATAAAAATCTTTGAACAGGTAGCTCTTTTTTGATAGTTTTTTTTTAAGATAAGACTCTCAGAGAATATTCCCAGAAATGGAATTATTGGGTCAAAGGGTATGATTTTGTAATGTTTATTCAATCACACAGTCCTTTTCCATAGTGAGGTCTAAAAGTGCCCCAAGTCAGCAAGCTTTGCTCATCCAAGCTGTTGGCTCACAAGTGTCTGAGCTTGAAGGGATCTTACGGCAAGTCCAGACTCCTGATTTTACTGATTAAGTTCACTGAGTCCCACCATGGAGAAATCAATTGCTCAAGGACATCCAGGTAATAATTGACTGAACTACGATTCCAGCCTAGGTCTTTTGATCTCAAATCCATTGTTCTATGCCATAATACCCTGGATGCCTCTGATTCTCCTAAAGAAGCAGCTCTTGAAGAGAAAGGATCTCTTACATGGTTCTCAAGAAATACTCTGCTGGCAATGAGAACTGACTAGACTCCCCGGCCTTTAGGGTTTATGTGGAAGATCCATGTTATTGTCTAAGGTAGCCTAACCTAGTGGAGAAAGGGCTCACCAGGAATCAAAGTGCCTCTCCTGACTTAATAGTATAATTTATGATGGGCAAAGTAGGAGGAAAGGGTGAGAAGGATGCAGCACTGGATTCCAAAGGTTCCTGTGGCCTAGGTTTGAATCTGTGACTTTTGGTCAATCACTTTACCTTTCTTGGCCTCAGTTACTCCCTTTATAAAATTAAGGGAGTGGATTAAATGACCTCCAGAGTCACTTCTAGCTCTACCATTCTGTGCCTCAGTTTCCCTATTCATCTCATGGGGAGATGAGTGACTACTTTTTCTTATCCCGAAGGGACTGAGTTGGTGTTCTCCAAGGAGTTTACAAGAAAGACATCAATAAAGTCAAAGCTTCTTTTAGTCTTAATTTGCTACTGTCAGAGGAGAATACCCTGGGCTCCTCAGTGAAGGAGATGCTATGCGGGAGAGAAAGAATGTGTGTGCAAGAGGGTGCACAATGGAGGGGGAAGAGAGAGTTCCCACAATGGGAGTTGAAATGGAGATCAATTCAAATCACCGCCTATTAAGCATCTACTACTGGGTACCAGGCATTACGCTAAATAGTGGAGATACAAAGAAAGACAAAAAACAGCCCCTGCTGTCAAGGAGATCACAATTTAATGGGGGGAGGGGGAGGAGGGCAACGCACAAACAACTCTGTACAATGTCACTGTTGTCGTTCATTCTTCCTTCTCAAAGAGGACCAATGACATCATGAGGGTGATGACTTGAACAGGAATTGGATTTAAATGAGGCAGAGCCTAGTCGTGACTGGAGAGATGGGAAGGTGCTAGGATTAAGGAGGAGCAGGAATAGCCTCTTACAGAAGGTGGGGTTTGAAATGAGACTTGGAAGCCAGGAGACAAAAATGAGGAGGGAGAAGGTTACAAAGTGTGGGGGACAGCCAGTGAAAATGCACTCAGACAAGAGATGGAGTAGCACCGAGGTGGCACAGGGTACAGAACACTGGGCTTGGAATCAGGAACACATTCTCATGTGTTCAAATCTGGCCTCAGACACTTACTAGCTGTGTGACCCTGGGCAAGTCACTTAACACTGTTTGCCTCAGTTTTCTCATCTGTGAAATGAATTGGAGAAGGAAAAAGCAAACCACTTTAGTATCTCTGCCTATAAAACCCCAAATGGGGTCACAAAGAGTTGGACATGACTCAACAACAACAATAAGGAGGTAGAGAAAAGAGGAATTATTAGGAACTACTAGAAGGCTAATATAACTATTATAATTATGAAGGCCAGTGTTACTGGGTGGAAGAGTATGTTGAAAGGAGTAAGGCATAAGAAGACAGGTAAAACAGGAAGGGACTAGATTTCGATGGGCTTTAAAAGCCAAACAGACTTTTATATTTGATAATAGAGGCAATAGGGAGCTAGTGAAGTTGATTGAATAGGGGAGTGACATGATCTGTGATTTCGGAAGATGACTGATAGCTGAGTGGAGGATTTAGGAGAGTAGGGAGAGATTTAAGGCAGAAGGATATTGCAGTAGCATGAGAATGAGATGACGTAGGAGAGAGAATGTGAGCTGAGAAAAAGACTGGGGCGGTTTTGCTAGATTGCAGTTTGTAAAGGAGAGTCCTGTCAAATTAGCTTGGAAAGGAATGAGGGGACCTAGTATTCTTCCAAACAGATTGTGAGCTGCTGGGGTTTAGGAACTGTCATATCTTCCACCAGGAGGCCTAGCCTAGGGTCTTGCTTTATGAATGTTTCTTGATTTAACTAACACTCAAGGCAGTGCCAACTATTTCAAGAGGTACCTTGAAATTCTAAATGGAAAAATACCATCAGGGAGAAATGCATTGAATTCTTTTATTAATTAAATCAAAAATAACCAAAGCTGTGTGGTGGTGGTGGAGTAGGAAATGAGATGGAGTGGGGGAACACCAAGCTGCCATTGATGAAATAATAAGGGTACCCCACATCCTCACTGACAGTTGTTAGGTCCATTACCTAGATCTCCTAAGCAGTGACTCAGCTAGGGAACAAGACCACATCCTTCCCTCTTGGATAGAGGGAGGGAATGTGTGTTATAAAAGTTCTTTTTCTGGAAAGATAGTTGCTGCTTATGGACACCAGAGGGCAGTGTTTCCCCTTTGGTTTTTGTTGTTGATTTTGTTTTGTTTTGTTTTGTATTTTTGTCCCCAATATCACTTTCATCCATACAAAGATTAGAAAGAACTTCAGAGACCATCTAGCACAGCCCCTCTCCACCATCACAGTCATCCCCCTACCCATCACACACCATTTTACAGACAGGGGGAAGTGACTCAAATTCTCACAAGCACTAGGAAGCAGTTACGGTTTGAATCCAAGCTGATTGAGTCCACATCTTATGTCCTCTGTTTCCACTCTTCCCCTCCCCAATCCTTCCTACATAGAGCTACTTAAAGGCATTTTCTTATAGCACAGGTCCTTCACTCCCCTATTCAAAAGCAAACATTTATTGACTTCCTGTCACCTCTAGGATAAAATACAACTCCTCAGCCCTCCACAATGTGGATCCCCACCTATCTCTCCAGATTTATTTTGTATTAATCTACTTCATACTCTCTGTTCTAGCCAAACTGGGGACTGTTTGTTCCCCAAACTTGGCATGCCATCTCCCCCTATCTCTCTGTCTTCCCACCGGCTGTTCCTAGGGTTTGGAATGCCTCCACTCCTCAGCTCATGTGCACATATTCAAAGCCCGGTAGGCTCAGACCCACTGGGGCAATTTCCTCTCATTTTCATAAAATGAATTCAATATATTTTCCTTTAAGTTTTTTTTTTTAATTTTAAAGACATTTTGAGATAACTAGCAATGTCTTGAACATCGCTTTCTTGTGATCAATATTTTATTTAACAACAATTCTGGAGCAAGGCCTACAACTTTATGGGGTGGTATTGGAATCCTTAGTTCAATTTTCCCCACCTTTCACTTGCCAACTTCTTACTACCTATATGAAATAACTGTTTCTCCATCTATCAGATGAGAAGGGTGGACTAGACTATGTCTAAGTCTTTTTAAGCCATAACTACAAAATGGTAATAAGGCCTTTGGCCTGGGGTATCAATATCAGGTGAGGAGGGTATACTATTTCTCCTAAAGGACCACCTTTCTCATACGGCATATTGGTCCTGGATCACCACCCCCAGGATCCCATCATCATGCTAACCCCTTTTCAAGGTCTTCCTTCCTTCCCCAAAGTAGTGAGTCAGGCTTCTCCCAGTGTAATTGTACCTTCCCAGAACACACAGATGAAGTATATTCTATACACAACCATTGTACACCTTAACCCTTCCTCATCTAGCCCCTCAGAACCAAATTTGCTTCAGGCACTGGGGTTTCTAGTTTTAGCTCTGTTTTCTAGCTCTAAATCTTATACTCTCTTCTGGGCTGGGGGGAGGTCAGGAAGAAGGGAGAGGCAAGAAGCCAGTGCATCAAATTTTATTGTGTACACTGCACAGAAGAAGCCAACTGGGACTGTATCTTTTGAATTCTCTGTATTCCTCTCTTTCTGTCCGCCCCTCAATTCCAGTCTCCCAGACCTCAATCGTGTGATATTTATGCCATCCTTGTTTTCAGACTCAACTCTTGCTCTCCATGCTCAGGCTAGGTCTCCTCCCCAGGCCTCATCTTCCCTCCAGGGAGCCTTCTGGAACCCCTTCCTGGTGCCAGCCTTTGTGTGAATGCGGGCAGTGGTGGAAAGTAAGAGACTGATAAGAGGGGTAGGAGCCAGGCACAGGACAAACCAGGCTGGGGCCAACTTCCCACACTGCACAGCCCAGCAGGACAGAGAGGAGAGGGACGGAGTCCTGCCAATTGCAGTTTGTCCCCAGCTGCCCCCACAGCCCTGCCAGCCCAGCCCTCTTCTGGGCTCCTCTCCCTTGAAGAGAGCATGCACATCGCCTGCTGGCTAAGGTTTCATCATTGCTTTTCCTTCCAAAATCATTTTCACTTCAAACAAGAAAGAAACTGGGAATCCAGTTTGGATCGGGTGGGGTAACAAAAATGAGGGAGGGGATGGTGGGAGGAGAGGATGTCCACATACTCCCTCCCTGCATTGCTCTATCCCACATTTGGGACACGAACCAGGAAATTCCACCCTTGAAGGGTACAGGCCAGAAAGAGGGTGTGGCCTAGAGGGGCCCTTACAGTGAGCCAGGGCATGTGGCTTCAATTCCTGCCTCCCCCACTGACTTATTTTAACCATGTCCTGTCCCAGCCCTGTGCCTTGGCTCCCTCCCCTATAAAAGAGACACATTGGAAGAGCAGAGGCATTTCAAGTTTGGCCCAGAACCTTTGGACTGTCCAACCCTGTATTCTGGTTGCCAATGGTGATCCTGAGGGATCTGCAGTCTTTGAGATCCATCTTAAAGGTAAGGCATAGCCAGTATCTCTTGGAAGTCATTTATAGATGTTTTTCATAATTTCACATGTATAATATCATATTTCTTGGATGGGGGAGGGGCTAGAAGGAGGGAGAGAATTTGGAATTCAAATTTTTTAAATATTAAACATAAATAATATTTTTAAAAGGTAAAAAATAATTTGTGATTCTGGCACTTATTAATTTTCCTAAACACTTTCTGAATCTATTTCTGTGTGTGTGTGTGTGTGTGTGTGTGTGTGTGTGAAGGCCTACTAGGTCAGTCTTGGCAGCATGCTAGATTAAGGCTGTCAAACGAATAAGTACTTATGCTGTGTATTCAGGTAACTCAGAAACTGACTGTCTGAATTTAGCTTGTCCATGAAATGTGGTAGGCCTCACTGACCTCAATCAAAATGACTTTGCTGAAAGATCAGATGAGAAAAGTGCCTAAGAACAAAAGCAAACATTTGTGAAGGGCCTGATGTGGCAGGCACAATGCTAGGCCCTGGAAATACACAGACACATATTTTAATGATCCCTGCCCTCAGTAAGTTTACATAGTCCTGGGATTATATAATATGAACCCAGGGAAGTAAACACAGGAGGGAGAAAGAATATGAACAATTAGAGGGATCAGAGAAGACTTCCTGGAGGAGGTGGCATATTACCTTCAGTCTTTAAATGAAGATAAAGATTCTGAGAGGTAGATCTGAAGAAAGGGCATTCTGAGCCAGGGGGAATTCAGGGAGGTTGGGAGGTAGAACATTTAAACAGGAGCCAATTGTCCAGTTTAATAGGAATATGGAATAATATGAAATAAAGCTGGAAAGGTAGGCTTATGAAATAAATTTAGAGCTGAAAGGGTATGTTGGAACCAGATTGTAAAGGGCTTGAAATGCCAAGTCAAGCATCATAGATATTTTTTAGTATTTTATTTTTTTTCCAATTATATGTAAAGATAGTTTTCAACATTCATTTTTTTATAAGGTTCTGAGTTCCAATTTTTTTCTTCCTCTCATCCTCCCTCACCAAGATGGTAAGCAATCTGATATAGGTTATATATGTGCAACCATGTAAATATATTTCCACATTAGTCATGTTGTGAAAGAAGAAATAGAACAAAAGGGAAAAGCCACCAAAATAAAAACAACAAAAAAGTGAAAATAGCATCACTGAGGCTAGAAGGGGCCTCAGTGGTTGTCTAGTCAACTCTCTTATTTTACAGATGAGAAAATTGAGACCCAGAGATATTAAGTGACTTGCCTGAAGTCACAAGGCATTTAATGTCAGAGGTTTATACTTTATTTTAGAGGCAATAGGGAGCCACTGAACACTTCTGAGAAAAGGAATGACATGGTCAAACTTGCGGCTTAAGAAAGATTATTTTGACTGGACATAGTGGCACATTCTATAACTTTGCTATTGACTAGGTCCCCTATTAAGGAGGCTGAAGCTAATGGATGGCCTGAGCTGTGGTAGGGCTAAGGCTGATTGGGAGTCTGTGCTAAGTCTGGTATAAGATTGGTGAGTCCCTGGGAATACAGGGGCCACTGGACTATCTAAGGAGGGGTAAACTGGACTTGGTCAGAAATGGATCAGGTTAAAGCTTTTGTGGGCCTGTAAGTGGCCACTGTACTTCTCACCTTGGCTAGTTAAAGGACCCAATCTCCCCCACCCTCAACCTCTCACCAAAAAAAGAGAGGTAATTTTGGGAGCTGTTGCAGGCTGGACTGAGATTGCTAGGTAGTATAGTCAGTCAGTCAGTCAAAAATCAGTAATTAATCATTAAGTGCCCACTGTGTTCCAGGAATTGTGCTAAGTTCTGAGGACACAAAGGCAAAAGATAGCTCTCATTCTGAAGGAGCTCACAACCTAACAAACTTGGAGGCAGGAAGTCCTGAGCAGCCCAGGAATATCTTCCTTTGGTTCCATATTCTCTTGGGAATCCATAAGGTTCTCTACCCCATCAGGTGTTGATTCATTTTCCTTTGTCTTGCAATATTCATTCATAGATGTTTGAAAAGTGTATCTAATCTGAAAGCAATATAATTCTCTTTTGTTACTAATATCTTCCCAATTGGTTTATCTCCTTGTGTTCAAGGTCTTTAATTGCATTCTCTTCTTCCTGAGATCTTTAATAGTTTCAGCATTTTTTCTGCTTCTTATAGTCCCTGATAACACATTTTCTGACTCCTTCCCCTTTGATGACAATTTTCCTGGGCACTGGATCTCAAAGCCATCTCAATCTCCTTCCACACTGGGCAATTCATAGTCCACTGGCTTAGGTCTCTGCCTCCAGTGACTTCTGGGAGGACAGAACTTGACCCTGATGGCTCCTGGGCTCTCTTTCTCTCAGGTTTAGTGGAGTGCTAAATAGCTACTCACGTATGTCCCCCTATTCCTTAGTTCTCTAACTTAACTCTGTTGGAACACAGAGCTCTGGCATGCTTCGGTCCAAAGTAGGAGTACATTTCTGCTATTTGGAACTCGTGGGCATTGGAGGAAGGGGGAGTAGGAATGTAGAGTTGAATTCTATTGCAAGTCCATGGGTTACCTAGTGCAGCCTTGATCATGTGGTGGGTGCTTAGTGAGTGCCTGAGGCACTAACAATTAGCCTTCTCTGCTATTCCTTTGTTGAATTGTTACCTTCTTTGTGTTCTTAGTATCCTAGACCTGGAGACAGCTGAAACTGCTTTATTTCTGGTGCATAATACCTCTTTTGGAGAAATTTGAAAGGTCACAAGGATCAGAAAAAAACCCCTAGTCTGCCATCTTGTTTGGTCATGTGACTCAGAAGTCTAGAAGCCCTGAGTCTGAATCCTTCCTCAGCTGCTTATTAGCTGTGTGGCCCTAAGAAAGTTATTTTACCTTTCTCAGCCTCACTTTCTTCATCTGTTAAATAGGGATGATAACAGCATCCATTTTTTGGGTTGTGAGGAATCAAATGAGATAATACATGTAAAATACTTTGCCAACCTCAAAGTGCAACATAAATGCTAAATGTAATCATCATCATGAATTAGAGAGAGGAGAGACCAAAAGCAGAGGATATAAATAGGAGGCTATTATAATAATACTGTTGTTTTGCTCCTTTGTTTTCTAAGAAAACCAATGACATCATGGGGTGATATCTTGACTCACTTGTGAATTGGATTTAAGTGAGGCACAGTTGTGCAGAGTGGTCAACCTCACTTTCTTCCAGAGTCATCAAAGTCTAGTGGCAAGACAAAAGCTGGGGGCAGCTAGGTGGTGCAGTGAATAGAGTACTAGCCCTGGAGTCAGGAGGACCTGAGTTCAAATCTAGCCATGTGACCTTGGGCAAGTCACTTAACCCCAATTGCCCTGCCCTCCCCCCTCCAAAAACAAAAGCGAAAGGAAGGAAGAAAGAAAGAAAGAAAGAAAGAAAGAAAGAAAGAAAG
>NW_027187280.1:5786014-5943992 GCF_028583685.1 Petaurus breviceps papuanus | reverse complement strand
AGAAAGAAAGAAAGAAAGAAAGAAAGAAAGAAAGAAAGAAAGAAAGAGAGAAAGAAGCCAAGGTGACTGGTGATGGCGATGTCTGACCCAATTCTAAGCATGCCACAGTGCCTGCTTCAGTTGCTTTCATGGTCATTGAAACAATTTTTTCCCATTTTATTAGGGAAAGGTTTTACTTTCTTGGGGTGGACAGCCCCTAACTCACTTCTGGGTTTGAAACCTGTCAGTTACCCTTAACCTGGTTTAGCCTATTTGCTGAGATGGTTTTACTGAGGTGTGGCCTCTTCTCATGCTAGAGCTTCTTGGAGTTATAGGTGAGAGCTGAGTGACAGGTGACACCACAGGTAGGTGGGTAGCCCTGAAAAGGACTCAGCAGCCTTCACATCAGAGGTACTGGACCTACCTCCCTGAGCACCTCACACAGTCCTATAACATAGGGAAGAGGTGGTGGAGATTTGATATCAGGTGGTAGCTGTGCCAGTAGAAAGAGGGGATGGATATGAGAGATTAGATAATTATCTGGATTCCTTCCCTTTTTCCATTCCCTTCAACTCTGACCCCTCTGGCCCCAATCCTCTTAGATTTATCCCATATTTGCTAAGATTTAGCTCTTGTTCTCCAGCCTGAGGCCAAGTCTCCTCCTCAGCTTCAATTATTATCGACAGGATCCGACAACGAATGGGATGTGTGGATTAGGGAGACTGAAGAGTCAAGGTTGATTCTGAGATTGCAAGCTTGGGTCCTGAGAGGCTAAAGGTGCCCTCAACATATTTAGGGCAGCTTGGAGGAGGGGAAGATGAATTCCATTTTGGATGTGTTGAGTTTGAGATACCAATAGGATATTCAGGTAGAAATGTTGACAAGCAAATGATAATGGAAAACTGGAGTTCAGAAGGGAGATTAGGACTGGACACCTACATTTGAGAGTCATTTTCATAGAGAAGATTATTGAACTTAGAAGAGATGATGAGATCAATGAAAGAGTACCTAGACAGAAAAGTGTCCAAATCAGAAGTATGGTGAATACCCATATGTAGGACTTGGAAAGTAGATAACAACTCCTTCAGAGTGTTAATTTTATCCACGGGGCGGGGAGGGGAGGGGGGGAGGGAGGGAGGAGACTGAGAAGTAACATTCAGACAGACAGGAGAAAAGCCAGGAGACAGCGGTGTCACAGGGGCCAAGGAGAAGGGAATGCCCAAGAGATGGTGATTGACCATAAGTTGCAAAGAGGTCAAGGTGTTTACATGAAGATTATGATCAGAGAGAATAACTTCAGCATTTAAGATCACATAGATATCCCAACTGTGGGCAAAATCTAAGATATCAATTCCATATAATAAATGCTTAATAAATGTTCATTTTATTGAAATGAAAATAGCTGAGGTAGAGTGAAGGTTTAGGTCATATCATTTGAGGAGTTTGGTGAACTGGGAGGTCTGGATGTTTGAGGGGACATTAAAATGCACACTGAAGCCCTCAAATACAAGAGTAGATGTTGGAGTGGAAAGGAAAATTGTGAGGTAGGTACCAAATTCCTTGAGAAAGTATGGGCCAGGTGACCTGACAGTTTGAAGATTATGGTAACAAAGATTTGGACCTGGTGATATAGATGGATAAAGTAAATTTAAAAGGAGGAAAAAGTTAGAGATACTGGCAGAGGGAAGATCTGGAAGTGGCAGTGAAGATTAAGACATAGGTCGGCTCCTTTTCCAGGCCCAAGAGCGGCAAGCCCAGGAGAAGGTGACCAAGAATGTAATATCTCCTAAAGAGAGACAGGAAAAGAGCTGGCAGAAGGGGAGTTTATTAACTATGAGACAATCAAAGGGATGGGTAGAGACTGGAAGGCACTAGGGAAGAGGGCTGAGTTAGATGGGGAGGAGAGCACAGGAAGATCCCCTTGGCCCAGACAAAGGCATTCCCCCTGACTCTGGGGGAGCCTGATCTGCACAATAGCTGGACTGGTGGCTGAGACTCCTAGAAGAGTATTTGTGTAATTCTATAATCAATCAATGAGCACTTATTAAATGCTTACTATGTTCCAGTCACTGTGTCAAATGCTGGGGATACAAAGACAGAAACGAAACAGCCTCTGCCCTCAAGCAATTTACATTCTGACCAGGAGAGACAACCTATTCATATAAAGGCACATAGAAAATATATGGAAAATAACCAATAGTTTGGGAGGGAAAACACCAGAGAATGGGTAGATCAGGAATGAGTTTAAGTAGAAGATGGGACCTGGGTTGAGTTTTGGAGGAATTCAAAGAGAATTGCACCCCTGATATCAGGATGAACAGCAAAAGAAATCACTAGGCACCTCTTGCTGAGAGCTGAGGGGAAATGTAGGGCACATGGCAGGAGGGATATGACGGAGCCAGAGAAGAGACCATGGAAGCCTTGGGAGGAGAGCTGTGATGGGACCTCTCCTTTCATAGAGAGGGCCTCTGTTTCTACTGCCACCCCCCTAAAAAGGCCTCATCACCACTTTCCTGGACTTTTCCTTGGACATTCCAAGAAAGTCTCTTTCCAGGTCTCCTATTCATTCTCTCTCACCTCCAATCTAGACTTTATTCTAGAATAATCCTCTTTATGAGCAGCTAGGTGGCACAGTGGATAGAGCGCTGGGCCTGGAGTCAGGAAGACTCATCTTCCTGAATTCAAAGCTGGCCTCAGATACTTACTAGCTGTGTGACCCTAGGCAAGTCACCTAAACCTGTTTTCCTCAGTTTCTTTATCTGTAAAATGCACTGAAGAAGGAAATGGCAAACCACTCCATTGTCTCTGCTGAGGTAACCCTAAATGGGGTCATAAAGAGTCAGACAGGACTGATAAATAACCCAACAACAACTACTTTCTTCATGCATAGATCTCATCATGTCACTCCTCAGCTTCAAAAGTCTTCACTGGTACCCTATTGTTTTCCAAGTACAATCTAGACTCCTTTGCTGATTTCCTGTATTCAAGGCTGCCCACAATCCAGCAGAAGCCCACCTTTCTGCTCTACACTCTGACCAGACTACTACTCATTGCCATCCAACAAGCCCTGAAATTTCCAGTTTCCATGCCTCTGCTCATGCTGTTGCCTTTTCTAGGCCTTCCTCCTCTTCTTTTAATTTTGAATTGTTGTCCATGTTTTAAAGTTCCCCTCAAATGCCTCCTCCTCCATGAAATCTCCCTTGCTCCCTCTATCAGTCACAATCTAACGTTGTCGTGTAGCTTTCTAATGCACTTAGCATATTTTATTATGTATTAGAATGTTTGGTTTTCATTCTCTTACTAGACGATGAACTTCATGAGGGCAGGACTACCCTTACCTATATTCTGGATCTTCCCCAGTACCTAGCATATGGTAGATACTTAAAAGACATCTGTACAATGAATGAATAAATTCTAAGTAGTGTTGCCTTAGACAGCTACTAGCTGTGTGAGCCTAATCATCACTCAACCTTTCTCAGCCTCGATTTCCTCATCTGTATGTAACTGAGTTTTCACCTAACCCTAAGGCATTTCACATACTGCTGAATCTGTGCAGGGAGACAAGACTCCTAGCATGACCCCTAATTGATAGAGAAGGAATGCTGATGTGACACTATGAAGCAGCATAAGTGGTTGAGCCAATTCAGAATTGCTCAGGAGAGGGACGCTTGTGGCTCCAGGCATTCTTCAGGAGGAGGGAAAAAGACTTTGGAAGCTGCATATACTTGAGGGAAATCAGCTCCTTAACATGTCCCTGATTTCCAGCTTGCTTCCTTAGAGACTTCAGAGATTTCCCCCTTGGGGCTCTTGGTTTGCGCTGAGATTGTTTTCTTGCTCCTAGCAAGTGTATTTTCTGACATATTCTAACTTGCATAATTCCAATTTCTCTTGGCTATTTGCTCGGATAAGTGGATTTACTTGCTGTTCATGATTTGTGATGGCCTTTTATGTATTAGCGTGATGGGAAGAGACCAAGACAAGGAGTGTAAACCAGGGGCAGCCCGCTCCTGCTAGGAGCCGCCAGGAATGTGGCTTTTGTTCTGAATCAGGTCACTCCTAGATCCATGACATTTGGAGAATCAGAAGTTATAATTCTCGCCCAGTGTGCCCCTCAGCGACCAGAGAGACCACTCAGTCTTGGGTGGCTCCAGGTGCCTGCTTGCTTCCCTCCCCACCTCAGCTAACATGCTGGTGATGGTACAGGTGCTACTCAAGGCTCTTCTCATCTTCTCAGAGGTAGTCTAGATTTCTGATCATAGCTCCCCAAGCCTCCCAAGAGACTCACATGAAAAATTTAGACAACTCATGTGGAAAAGTAAAGTTTACATGGACACGTGCACATCTTACCTATAAAATGAGGGGTTTGGAATTGGTCGCCTCTTCTAGCTCTAAATCAGTGGTCCTAGAAATAACAGTGAATGAGTACTCTAGGCAGAATTAGGCAAAATGATAAAGTGGTTGGGAGATTTAGTCAGGAAAAACATCTTAGATAACAGTGCCCGACTTGAATTCTTGTCTCTGTTTCTTCCTACCTTGGGCAAATAACTTAATATCTTTGAACTGCAGTTTCCTCATTTATAAAATGAAAAGATTGAATGAGCTGACCCCTAAAGGTACCTTTTGACAAATTTATGATCTTATGTACCCTGTGAAAAGAAATAGTGCTAAGTCTTAAACCCTGAATTTTCTATGTAATTTTCCTGCCCAATGGTTATCCAGGGTCTGCTTAAAGATATCCAGTGATAGGGAATTCACTACTACATGAAGTAGATCAAATGTTTTCGGACTAGTTTGTGGATAGCCTTCCATACCAGGATAAGTGATTTGGACTTTATTCCATAGACTGCTTGCATTTGTCCTTTGTTTTCGAAGAGGAACATGGTATCAGGGAAATGATGACATGCCTTGCAACTGACTTTGATTTGAGTGAGGGAGAACTCTTTCCATTTCTGTCATTCCATTTCCACAGAAGCATAGACTGGGATTCTTGCACCCAGGGAAGCATTGGAGGAAGAGAAAGAGAAATGACAGAGGATGGTATTCCTGGGCAATGTAGGAGAGAAGAGAAGGTGGAGGTACAGAGGGGAAAGTCCCCATGCTGCTGTGGCCTCACCACGCAATCCCCATGAAGCAGGGGTGGGGAAGGAGAAGAGGCACCAAAGATAGTCTATTCTGGTTAAGTACAGTCCCACAGGTTAACCCTCTAGAGGAGACAGGGGGAGGGGAGCAGAGCAGTTGGGAAGTACAGTGATTGGACAAGAGAAGAGCAGACCTTCACTGAAGATGGTCTCCAGGAGAGAGACAGAAGCCCTGTGATATAGTCACATCAGGTCATCTCACAGAGAAGGTAAAAGGGGAGAGAGGAAGCAAGGAGCAGATTTTAGCTCATCCCGAATGGGTCCTGTCATACTGGACAATCCCCTTGGAAGAAGAGGAAGGACAGGGAGGTAGTAGGTATGGGGTGAAGAAAGGGATGAACACTCATGATGGAATGTTGGTCCCAGGAGAGGAGCAATATCCTAACAGAGCAGGTACACGCTGCTCCAGGATCAGGACATAGTAATAGGATTCAGGGGGCATGGCAGGGGGGTGAGAGATGGGCCTGACTCTTGTGGCACCTCATGGCTCAGGGTCCACAGAGGCCTAGGTAGGGAAGGTTGAGAAGTAAGATGAAGCATTCCTCTCCTCTCCCACCCCTATCCCGCGTTGGTAATTGGAGAAAAAGCTCTGGTCTCCCCACCCTAGGTATAGTTTTGTCTTTCCACAACGTGGATGTTACATATGGGAAAAATAAGTCATAAAACACACCAAATTAAATAACTATTAGAGGCAGTAAGTATTATTAGAGTCAAATCAATGATCTAGACAATATGTTGGGAGATTTCCCCCAACAATCAGAGCAGTCACAAAGTATGAATGTTTCATCAGGTACTGAGCTCCCCATCACTGCAAGTCTTAAAGCTACATGACAATTTGTTAGGCATATAGTAGAGGAAATTCTTGTTCAGGTATAGTTTGGGGTCCACTTTTAACTCTAATATGCTAGGAATTTATGTTATAGGTGTTAAAAGGAGGGAAGGAGGAAGGGGTTGCTGGAGGCTGGCATGGTTGGAGAGACTTCCTGGAGAAGAGACTTTTCATGAAGAGGTGATGGTTACATGCTCCAAAACAGTCCATCAGGAATGAGGACTGAGAAAAGGCCATTGAACTTGGCAATGAGGAGGTCATCAGTGGATCACATGAGTGCCGTTTTAGAAGGGGGGTATCAGATTGTCAGACTGTAGAAAGAGGCTAATGGAGGGTAATGGCATGGAAATGGAGCCAGGATGGTTCCTGTGTGAGAAGTCTGCCTGCAAGAAAGGGAAGACTTCTGTCTACCTTTTAAGGGAGGTTCTTTTCAAAATGGGGAGAATTGGGTGTATTTGTAGGCAATGGGAAAGGGGCCACTAAAGAGAAACTGAAGATGCTAGACACTGGGGATAATGGAAGCAGGGTGGGGCAAAGGTGTCCTGGGGAAGACAGGAAAAGCTTTAGTCCCTGAACAAATATTTATTGAATGTTACTATGTGCAAAGACTGTGGGGGTATGGGCTGTTGGCTTCAGGCACCTGCCCACGGGTCCCCAGGAGAGTTTCAGTTTTCTTCCCTGGGAATTGACCTTCATGGCACACAATGCGTCCTTTCAGAGCTCATATGGGCTTTGCTGAATCATTTCAGGAGCTCACTGTACCTAAGCTGGGCCGTGCCACACCTGGAGCCAGAGGGAAGGTAAGGACATGCCCTCTTCTTTCCACTCTTTACATTCTCTCCCCTGGTAATCTCATCCACTGCCATGGTTTCCACTGTCACCTCCATACCAAGGCCTCTCAAATCTGGAGATGGGCAGTGTGACTGAGGCCCCTTTCAGCTTTAGATCAATGATTCCAATGCAGCCCTGCCTGACTTTTCTGCCAGTACTCAACATACCTAAAACCAAATTCATCATTTGCTTACTCCAAACTTTTCCTCCCAACTTCTTCATTTTTCTCAGTGGTATCATCAATTTCTATACACTCAGGCTCATTGTCACTACCCTAGTTCAAAGTTCTTATTACCTTAGACCTGGATCACTGTCTTCTGGTTCTCCCTTTTTCCTGTCTCTTCCTTCCTGCACACAGTGCCAGATGCAACTTCCTAGCCAGGTGTTCCTTTATGTCATCTCCCTACTCAAAAGCCTTCAACAAACCTAGGTCTTCCCCTCCCAGCTTGATTTTTTTTCTTTTCTAATTAAAGAGGCCATTCCTTGACTCACTTCTTAAAGGGGCCTATTCACTGAATGGACATTACCTCACTCAAAGTGAGCACCTGAAAAGACCTTAGTGTAAAAGGGTCAGGGTCTCCCATTGCATCCTGGGTCATCTCCAGTCATCCTGAGAATATCAGGTCACTGGACCTATATGGCTCTGGAGGAGAAAGCAAGACATTTGGGAATATCAGCTCTGACATTTGTTTACTGTGTGACTTTGTGCAAATCATTTAACCTCTTGGTTCCTGATCTGTAATATGGGTGTTGTAATGTGTCCACTATCTGCTTCGAAGAGTTGTTGTGAAGGAAAGCACAGCACAAATCTGAAGGAAGGTAGGGATTTGGGGGGTTGGGAAGGGAAGGAGTATTTATTAAACACCTACTATGTGCCAAGTAGTGAGCTAAGCACTTTACAAATACTGCCTCATAGGTTCCTCACAACAACCTTAGGAGGTAGGTACTATTACTATCCCCATTTTACAGTGGCGCAAACTGAGGCAGATAGAGGTTAAGTGACTTCCCCAGGATCACTCAGCTAGTAAGTTTTTGAAGTCACATTTGAACTCGGGTATTCCTTCTCTAGGCCTAGCATTCTATCCACTGTGCCATCTAGTTGCCTTTAAGGGTAACTTAAGTCTATAGAAATGTGAGCAAGAGAAGATGCCATTGTTTCCATGCCCCAACCCCCACGTCCATGTCCTCTAGAGTAAGTAGGTGCTCAATAAACACTTGTTAATTGATTTGACGTCAGACACCTGAGTTTGAATCCCATCTCCACCACTTATTAAATTAAATCACGAATATGATTTTTGGCAAGTCCCTTAATCTCTCTAGGCCTCAGGTTCCTCATCTGTAAAATAAAAGGGTTGGATGAGATGGCCTATGAGGTCCTTTTTAGTTTTAAATTTATGATCCTGTGTTAGATAGATGATTCTACAAACTGATAAGCAAGTCAGGGCTTATTAAATTAAATTAAAATTATTTCAGTGATTATTTTTTATCTTTCTATCCTTTATCATTGTTCTTTATCAATTGTTCTTTTTCTAGATCCATAATAACTGAATTTTTATCTAAATCCAAGCAGGCCTTTGTTATTAGGCCTTTTAAATTTAAAAAAGTTTTTGTTTTGTAATCAATTAATGGGCCCTTATCATACCAGCTAGAGATCTCAGTCTGGCTGTGGTATGTCCGGCTCTGTGGCAGGGCCAGGCTGCAGGATCAGGCTGTCAGAATCACAATATCAGGATAGCTGACCATTATACAGCTCTTTAACATTCACAAAGAATTTTACATGCACTCTCCCATCTGATCCTCAAAACAACCCTGTGAAATAGATTCTATTATTAAACTCATTGTATAAATGAGGAAACGGAGACTCAGGGAGATCAAATGACCTCAGAGGATTATAGTTCTAGAGCTTGAAGGAACTTTACAGGCCATCTTGTCCAGCTTCTACATTTTACAGATGAGGAAACCGAGGCCCAGGGAAGTTAAATGACTGCTAATGTCAGAGGCTGGCTTTATAACCAGGTCTTTCCTTCCTGGCACTTTCCACTATGTAATGCTGCGAAAATATTTCAAAGCCTCATGAATGTCCCAGTTCCAGGGTGAGCTCTTTTTCCTACAATGTTGGAGTGGGGTGAGGGGATGAATTGGACAGGGGACAGCCCAGGGCCTAGGAATTTAAGATGCTGATTCAGGTGGGATATTTGGGCAGGCCATTGGTCAAGGGTGCTAAACCAGTCAAAGGGAACTTTCTTCCTGAGTTTCTACCATCACAGAGATTCCAGCTGGAACCTGTGTGTGTATGTGGGGGTTGATAAAATGTTCAGTGGGGTGGTTGGGAAGGCCTGTTTCTGTCCTACAGATTTTTTAAAAACATCTGCTTAGGAAAAACATGCAGAGATTGAGCCTACTGGAAGAACCATCCCAAGGTGAGGGAAAATCCAGGCAATGGTTTAGATCAGAAGCTTGGGGCTTTGGGACTGCTGCACTGGGGGATCCTGGCCACTACAGCTGGTCCCCAGCAACTAGGGGAAAGGAGGACAAAGAGAGAGAAGAAAGCAAATAGAATAAACATAGCAAGGGACTCTCTAATTGCTGTATCAGTGTCTGAAATTCTCCCCACTGAATACCATCCTTCTGGACAGAAAGGTAATGAAGGGAGGCCCCTTTGGGCGCACGCTTAATAGCTTTGTCTCACAGATAGGGGAACTGAGGCCAAGAGGAAAAATGGCTTGTTCAAGGTGGCACGAGGAGTTAAGGGCAGCTCTAGAACAAAGGGGCGCGGGAGCAAGGAGTGAGGAGTGGAAGGAATCCTAGACCGAGTCAGGAAAACTGGGTTCTAGTTCCAGTTTTGTCAATAGTTTGACTTCTAAAGGCTGAGCAGCCCACCCAGGGAGATCAGAGCAAAGCTGCTATAAAGATGTTCCATCAGAACTCCACTCTGGGCCTGAAACCTTCCCCACACCCCTTTGGGAGACTCTGGAATCTCTGGTAGAAGAAAGGCTTAGAATGGGACTCTGGCTTCAGGCGGATGGTTAGGGGACATTGTACATGGGTCACTTCTCTGGTCACTCTTCTCAGTTGGACCTCTAGCAGAGCGAGCCTTGGGGGACAGCAGGTGCTAAGACTCCAAAGCTGCCCAGCTGGAGGTCATTTGGGAGAAGGGTCCCTGGCAGACGAAGCTAGCAGATGCCACTGGAGGACCCAAACTGTCCAACAAAGCAGGGTATCAAATGTGAAAAGTTTCAGAGCAGGACAGTATGGTGAAGAGAAAAGAATCTGGGACTTTAGAGTCAGGAGAACTGGTTTGAGAGCTAGCTCTGATACTCCCTAACTCTGTGACCTTGGACTAGTACCCTCACGTCTCTATGACTCAGCTACCTCATCTCTAAATGGAGAAAGCCATACTCCTGCTATCTGTCTCACAGAGCAGTTGTAAAGAATAGACTATGTAAACCTTCAAGTGATATAAAAATGTTGACACAGACTAGGGCCCACAGAAATTTCCTTCTTGCATGTAGATCTTGGTTAAGTCACCTGGGATGAATGTGGGGAGTGTGGGAGGAGGGAAAGAAAGTTGACCCATCCTGGGAATAAGCTGAAGCCAACTCCCTGGAGATCCTTAGAGCCCATTGTTAAATATTCAGTGAGAGCATTTACATCTCAGAAATCAGCAAATGGGATGCACAGGACTTGAATAATCATTTTGTTGATTATCTAGACTTAAGAGAATAATGGAGAAAATGTTAACAATGCAGATTAAATTTAAGAAGTGTGTCCTGCATATATATATATATATATATATATATAAAATATATATATATATATTTTTTTTTTACAAGCCAATTGTTAAATATTTACCAGCATACTCCTGGTTCTGATAATAGTATGATAATATATGCTAACCTTAAAGTGCTAGATAAATGTTAATTGTTGTTCTTATATATTATTACTGTCATTTCGTTCTCACATTTTTGATAAGGTTCAAATAGACATGGCCCAAGGATTATTCTTTTATATTTAATATCCTGCAGACTATCATTACTATTATTCACTTTCCTGTTTATAGAAACATACTAGGGACAAATTGCTATCCTTCTGTTATTTCTTATTGTTCAATGATCCATTGTCCATTGCACAGATAAATGAAATAGTTGCTTTTCATAGTTGAACAAAATTAGTAGAATGTAAACATCCTTTGTGGGGTTACTATAATCATCTTTGGAAAAACTCTAATGGCAGACAGGACAACAGGGATAAGCAGTATTTCATTCTGTTTCCACATACTGTTTTGATCCCCTCCAACATTTCTTTTTGTTCTTTGGAGTTTGTATATCATGAATATGTGGGATAGTGACTTCTATTTAAAATGTTTTTCTTAAGTTTTCACAGATCAGTGTTATGTGGGGGCAATTGTGAACAACAGTTCAATCTGCAATAATGATTCAGTTCCAATACAGTTTGTTGATTGAGGTCTGAATTTGCAATATGAAGATTTCTGGTCTGTCATTACATAAAAAAAGAGGGAGTCTCTGATGTATCATTTTAGCTATTTCTTGCTAAGTAGGTGCCACATGGTTAGAAAGGTAATGTGTTGTATATTCTCCACAATTTCCTTACCTAAATCTGAGCTTTTTAGGATAAGCCTTTTGTAGTTTCTGATGGCAAAGAACTGCACTATCCCTCATTTCCACCAGGCATTTGTTCAGTCCCTTTGCTGACATTGACTGAGTTCATGAGGGCCTTTTGATCCCACTTTTGGATCTTAATAGTTTGGTAGGCTCCATCTAGAGGTAAATCACTTTTGGTTACAATCAAGAAATCCAATGGCATGTGCCTGTTACATCCTTTACTGTGGCTATGATGCCTATTTGTATGTATGTTATGGTACTTTGGGGAAGTTTGTTCAATCATTACTGAATCAATAATAAGTTCTCCTTTTTACTTCTGGAGTTTTGGAACACCTTTTTATCCTTTGGTCAATGTAGAGCTACCTTATAGTATTTATAGAATTTTTGGAATACAAACTGTGAAGGTTTTGTATAAAGTATATCAATACATAATTGGCTCATATATGGAAGAGTCAATGGTGGTCTCATCCCTTGGTAAAAACTGTATGACTCTATTAAGAAAGGTGGGATCAGTGTTACATTTGAAAGGAAGTTGCTCAATTCCTTTGCTAGTAATTCATGTGACTCTGTGAATAGGTTCAGCTAATAATTAGAACTCTTATTTAGCCCTATCACTTTCTAGTTTTGTACAGAGACCAGAATTTTAATCACCCTCCTAGATTTAACTGTATTGTTATTTATTATATTAATAACATATATAGTGTATATCAATAGTACAAGATTTATGATTCACCTTTGATCCAACTTGTGTTTTCATTGTGTTAGACTTCTTATGAGCATATGAATGTCCAGAAATTTTCTACATAATCTTTTAGGTATTCTTCTTACCTATGATTTTTTTTATTTCTCAAGGCTCTTAGTAAATTTTTCTTTTTAAATTGATGTTGAATTGTTTATTTTGCCGTTTGCTCTTTGTTGAATCTTTGAATTGCCTCATGTTCTTTATTTTTAGTTATCATTGAGATAACTAAAGTTTCTAATATACTTTTGTTTTCTGAATTCCTTTCTGCATGTTTTTGGGGTGCCTTTAATTGGACAATAACACATTTAAGTTTTTTTTACTATGTACAGAAGCCAGGTATTGAAGTAATCAATTAATCAGTCATTAAACATGTATTAGGCACCTACCATTTATAAAAAACTGTGCTAAGCACTGGAGATACAAATATTTTTTTAAAAGATATTCCCTGCCTTCAAGGAATTTACAGTTTAATGGAGGAAGGCAACAAAAGGAAGCTGAAAGTAGGGGAAGACGGTACCCCATTGAATGTAAAGGACGTGATGGAGAATTCCAAAGAAATCCAAAGGAGTGGGGTACAGCCAAGTGGGAGAGGGAATCTTCCAATGCCTTTTCCCAGATCCTCAATGGTTCTCTCAAGTCACTTATGTTATGGAGGCCTTTGACTTGAGTTGGAGTTGTTACCACTATCATCATTATTACTGTTATTTCTGCCCATGCTGCTCCTCAGGTCAGCTTCCCTTGAGCTCCTGAATTGATAAAGAGGTGAATAAAGACCTGAAGGAGGGACAACACTAGGCCCAAAACAATCTAGAACCATGTTGATTCTCATTCCCATCCTTCTGGTATCTCCCCTGTAAGAAAAACCAGCTCTTCCTACTACCATTGGTTCCCTACTCCAAGTTCGGCCAGTGAATCCAGTGGCAAAGTCACACACTTGCTATTATAGAATCAGCTGCAACCTGGGGTTCATTATGATAAAGACTGTGTTTCTTCCTGCAAAACTTCTGAGGATAGTCTCAAATAAGGAAACAAGGTCAACAGAAGAGCAAATCTAGAATGAAGGTTCTGTTGTGGCATAGACTTGAGAAACAAGGCAGTGGGTGGTTCAGTGGATAGAACACTGGGGATGGAGGCAGGAAAAACTGAGTTCAATTCCAGCCTCAGATACTTCCTAGCTGTGTGATACTGAGCAAGTCAGTTAATTTCTGTATGCCTCAGTTTCTTCAACTATAAAATGAGTATAATAATAGCACGTGCCCCCCAAGGTTGTTGTGAGGATTAAATGAAAAAATATTTGTAAAGCATTTAGCACAGTCCATGGCACATAGTAAGCCCAGGACTCATCTTCCTCTGGATCTGCCAGTGAGGTTGATGCTCTTAACCCAGCATCCCCGTCAGCTATCTCCATCTCTGCCCCACTCTCTCATTTACAAAGTTCAACCAAAAATATTCCTACTACAATGGAAATAAAATCGATATTGATAATAATATTTTATTTTTCTCCAACTGAAAGTCAGAGGGCAGAGACTGCCTCACTTTTGAATTTATATCCCTATTGCCTAACATATAGTAGGTTTAATAAATGCTTGATGATTGACTGATTCCTATCTCCTTTTTGGAAGAACTTTGAGAAACCACCTGGGGTAACTTGCATGCTTCAGAAAAAAGTGTGAAGCAGAAGTATAAAGAGAAAGGGGATCAGGAGGACATTTCTAAAGACTCCGTGGAAAATTCTGAGTAGTAGTTACATCATACAGGTGCTTATTTAAGGTGAGAGACAGACACCCATTGAATGTTAATGGAAATGATGGTCTTCTGCTTCTTCTTTATTATTATTATTATTATGTTACAGGGCAAGGTAAGAGAATTGGGAGAGTGAGAGGGCTTAGACTGAGAGGGCTTTGTGAATCAAGATTCAGAGAAGGCCTGGGGAACGACCAATCATAACTACAGGATTTGTTTAAAATCATGGTAACTAAATTTGCCTGTGCAAATCTGGGAGAACATCATGTATGAGTATCAAAAGCAGAGCTGAATTGGGAAAGAAGAAACAAGTTAGGCCTGGGACTTGCTGCTGTCTTTTGTGGGTGTGTGAGGACAAGACCATAGCAGGCGGCCAAGGAGCTGCTTGGATGGAGAGGATGCTGCCAGTTCAAAGGAGGAAGGGTTTATTCTGGCCTCAAAATTAGGAGATTGAACTAGAGAAGGAAGCCAGAGAAGCAGGCAGGATTGTCCAATAAGGGAGATCCAGGAAAGGAGATTAAGAAGTGGGAACCAAGGGACCAAGGCACTAAGGAGTCATTAAGAGGAACTCGGATCTTTCTGTTCATATGCTGATTTTGCAAGTTCCATAACCTTTTGGCTTTGGGCCCCTGCTTATTTGTGCTTCCAATATTTCTGAGTCAGTATTGGCTATGTGGGCTAGACAGCCTCAGCTATGTGAATCTGAAAAGGCAAAGAAGTGTGAACGCAGAGTAAACAAAAGCAAGGAAGGTGCGGAACAGACGGAGACTGATTCTTAAAGGGGTGGCAAGGGGGAAGGGAATCTAAATACTGAGTGGGATCATAATGTACTTAGTGCTTTGAGGCATCATGTATATTTTATTTTCAGATTTGTAACAGTTATTAAAGCATGAGTCAACAGTGTGATATGGGAGCTAAAGAAAGCTAACATGATTTTGTGTCTTTAAAGAGATACAGTGTTCAGAAGGGAGCTGATCATCCCAAGGTTCTCTGTCTTGATTAGATTCCATTTAGAATAGTATGTGTTCAGTCCTAGATGCCACATTATACTAAAGATGTTGACAAATAAGAATGTGTCCAGAAGAGGACCTCCAGGATGTCAAGGGGACTGGAAACATGCCATTGGTGTTCATTCTAGAGAAGAGAAGTTTGGGGAGTGAGATAGAAGAGTGGTCATGATGGTACATAGCACTTGGTTTTGTAACTTTAATGAAGTTTTCATGTAATGTTTTGTATTATGATGCCCTATTCTCCATTAAGCTATAAACTCCACGAGAATAGACATCAATGTTCTATCTGAACTTCGTATCTCCCGTAGGGTCTAGCATTGTGCTCTGCACACAGTAGGCACTTAAATGCTTCTTGAGGGAATGAATTATTAGTTGTATTCTTCCTGTATTTGAAGGTTTTGTCATATGTGGGAAAATAATTTATATAAACTTTATAATATATTTAATACTATAAGCATTATATATTTCTTTACCTACCTTATCTTTCTTTATCCTCTCAATGATGTAGGGATTAGAAGAAAGCTTTATTAAAAGAGACTAGAAATGTTTGAACTCTCCCAATTCTCTCACCTTGCCCTTTGGCATAAACAACAACAAAAACAACAACTACTACTACTATGACTACCACCACCACCACCTACTACTACTACTACTACTAATTAGATCACTTTAAATGCCATTCAATAGATTAGATTTATTTGGCTTGGCCCTAGAGAGCACACCTAGGAGCAACTGATGGATGTTAAAGAGAGGCACATTTCAGCTCTATTCAAAGAAAAAATTCCAAATAATTAGAAAGTAGAATAGGCTGCAGGTAGGTATGAATTGAATTCTTCAAGTTGAATTTGGATCATGTTATCAATTTATGGAGGATGCTGGAAAAGGAATTCTTACTGGAGTAAATACCAAAATAGTTGTCTACCAAGGTACCTCCCAACACTAAGATTCTGTGTTCCAGCTCTGAGGACCCACAATCAGTCCTGGCAAATTAAAGTGTTGTGGACAGTGATCTGGGCAAGGAATAAGAAGAAAAAAGTGAAACAAATAGACCAAAGAGACTATTAACCTTTTGTTGTAAACTCTTGAGGAAAAAGACAATGTGATCCAGAATTGGGAGGAAATCAGAAACAGAAAATAAATCTCACTAGTTGGAAGGGGCCTCCGAGGCATTTAATCCAAACTATAGCTGAATAAGAATCCCCTTACAACCTCTCTAATAAGTGGCTATCAATTTAAGTCACATGCACATGCATTTATAAGTGCTTATTATGTGCTAGGTTTTGGTTTACAGACCTCTAAAGAGGTAGAAACTCCCTCCCATTCCACTTTAGAGTAGCTCTGATTACCAGGAAGTTTTTCCACATATCAAACCTAAATCTGCTTCTCTACAACTTCTACCCACTGCCCTGTGTTCTGCCCATTGGTGCCCAGCAGAATAACTCTAATCCCTGGGTAACCAGGGCAGCCCTTCAAATGCTTGAAAAAAGACTTATCTCCAACTTCTCTTCTTGAGGCTAAACATGCCCAGTTCCTTGAAATAAAGTTTTATGGTGTGATTTCCAGGCCATTAATTGGCCCAATTGTCCTCCTCTGAATGCTCTCCAGTTATCAATGTCTTTTCTAAAACATGGTCTTATAATATATACTCCAGATATAATATATATTAATATAATATAATAATACTCCAGAAGTAGACTGACCCAGGTGAAGTATGCAGGTACTGTAGCCTTTCCAGTCCTGGACACTATGCCTCTCTTAATAAAGCCTTACAAATGAATTTGGGTTTTTGGCTGCTACAACACAAATGATATTAAACTTCTAGTCCACTAAAATGCCTGGGTGTTTTTTTCAAATAAGCTTCTTCCCTAGACACACAGCCTTATTCAAGTATGTCTGGTCCTGTGGATAGTTAGGTTAAAGTCATGCAACTGGGGCTAAGGCAATATATAGCAAGTTCAAGGAAGAGGCAGGGTTTGCCAGAAGTAGGGGACTGAGAGCTGATTTTTGATTGGGTAAATCAATATTCACAAATACATATCCTTGAAGACAGAGTCAAAATGGAGGAGTGGAGATTGCAACTGCCAAAAGCTATCCCCAAACCTCTTTTATAATGGCCACAGATAATGTGCCAAAGAGAATTCTGAGCAGAATAAGCCAAGCAAAAAAATCACAGTAAGTCATTTTCCCAGCTCAGGGATGGGAAGGAAGGAAGCTTGTTTAGGAAGACAAAAAGAGAGGCCTGTGGACACTTGGGTAGGGGCTGGCTAGGAGCACAGTGCAATGGAAGCAGCCCAATACCCAGGGACAGTAAGGGATCTGAAAGTCTTGGTATAAAGAGATCCAAGGGGACCTCTTTACTAACGCAGGATCAGGTGACATCTGTCAGCTCTCCTTCCCATTACCTACCTCTAGTTCACAATTTCAGGGTGGAGAGGAACAGTGGTGGTTGTAAGGGAGCAGGGTCCCTACCTCTGTAAGGACTAAAATGCATAGTAGGATCACAATGAATAGACTTCTCCTAAGATTTAGACTTTGAATTAGACTAGAAGATTATGACATTGGAACTTATAGGTTCACTGACCAAGTTGTGAAAGTAGTAGAAGGACATAAAAGACAGAAGTTCAGACCAGACATCTCCCCCAGAGATGAGCAGAGCCTGACTCTAACATAAAGTTTAAAATAAAAAATGATACTGGAAAACTAAGCAAACAACAAAAATACTGACTATAAAAAGTTAATATGGCAATAGGGAAATGCAAAACAGAAATTCAAAAGAAGACAATGACTTGAAAATATCTATAGGCAAAGTCTGAAAGAAAAATATAGACTGAAGACAAGCTCAATAAGAATTACTAGACAAATTAAATAAAACTCAAAAATCACAAAGAAAAATATTTTGAAAATCAAATAATATGGGTAGATGGAAATTTGAGAAAAGAAATGAGAGCTATGCAAGAAAATTATGAAATTAGAATTAACAGCTTAGTAAAAGAAGCACAAAAATGTTGAAGAAAATGACTCCTTAAAAATTGGAATTGGTCAAGTACAAGCTAATCAGACACCAGACATCAAGAAGCAGTAAAACAAGTCAAAAGACTGAAAAGAGGGCGGCTAGGTGGCACAGTGAGTAAAGCGCTGGCCCCAGAGTCAGGAGGACTCTAGTTTGGTTCCGGCTTCAGACACTTAACACCCACACAAAATAACTAGCTGTGTAACCTTGGGCAAGTTACTTAACCCCAATTGCCCTCCAAAAGGCAAAAAAAAAAAAAACTGAAAAGGAAGATGTGGAATGTCTCATAGGGAAAAATAACTGACCTGAAAAATAGATTGAGGAAAGACTATTTAAAAATTATTAGTTTACCTGAAAGCTATGAACAAAAAAAGACTCTTGACATCATATTTCAAGAAATTATGAAGGAATATTATATAGATATCTTAGAATCAGAAGGAAAATCTTAAAATGAAAACTTCCAGAAATATTGTAGCCAGAATCCAGAGCTTCCAGGTCAAGAAAATGATATTGCAAACAACCATAAGGAAAGAATTTGCATACTGTGGAACCAAAGTCACAATCACACACAAGATTTAGTGGCTACCACCATAAAGAAATTGAAGGCTTGGAATATGATCTTCTGAAAGTCAAAAAAGTTATGATTACAACCAAGAATAGACTACCCAGAAAAATTATATACAACCCCACAGGGGAAAAAACCCAGATATTTAATGAAATGGAAGATTTTCAAGTATTCCTGATGAAGAGATCAGAGCTGAATAGAAAATTTTACATTTGGACTCAAAAATAAAAAGCACAAAAAGGCAAACATGAGTGAGAAATCAAAAGGAACTAAATAAAGTTAAACTACTTTCATTCCCATATGGGAAGAAAATACATGTAATCCCTAAGAACTTTGTCATCATCAGGACAGTTAGAAGGAGTTTAATTAGAGGGAACAGGTGTGAGTCTATTATGATCTTAAAAGAAGAAAGGAAAGGTGACAAAGAGGTATACACTAGAACAAAGAATGGGGGAAATTATTTCACATTAAAGAGTCACACAAAGAAGAACATATACAATGGAGGGGAAAATGGGAGGAAGAGGAGAAGTCAATGCTTAAATCTTTTTCCTATCTGAACTGGTTCCAGGACGGAAGACTATACATGCATACCTATATACATATACATACATGTGCATACACAATACATATATACACACATACATACAATGTATACATACAAATGTATGTGAATACACACACATACATACACAAACACTGTTGAGTATAAAAATTCATCTTACCCAACAGGGAAGTAAAAGGGGAAGGGACTAAGAAAAAGGGAGGGGGAAGAAAAAGGAAGATAGATTAAGGGAAGCAGTAGACAGAAGCAAAACAAACTTTTGAGGAGGGGATAGAGTAAAAAAAGGGAAAAATAAGAGAATAGAATGGAGGGAAATACACAGTTAGCTATATAACTGTAGATGTAAATGGGATGAACTTACCCATAAAACAGAAGAAAGTAGAATAGATTAGCAACAAGAATCCAATAATATGTTGTTTATAAGCAACACACTTGGAACAGAAAGATAAGATAAAATAAGGAGCTAGAGTAGAATTTATTATCCTTCAGCTGAATTTTTAAAAGGCAATGGTAGCAATCACAATCTCAGAAAGGAAAAGCAAAAATAGACTTATTTAGGGAAGGCTAGGTGGTGCAGGGAGTAGAGTACCAACCCTGGAGTCAGGAGGACCTGAGTTCAAATCCAGCCTCAGACACTTAACTCTCACTAGCCATGTGACCTTGGGCAAGTCACTTAACCCCAATTGCCCTGCCTTCCCCCTCCAAAAACAATAAAAACAAACTGTTTAAATAAATAAATAATGGGGGGAGGGCAATTTGGCACTGTGCCACCTAGCCACCCCTTAAATATTTTTTTTAATGAAAAATAATAGACTTATTTAAAAGAGATAAGTAGGGAAACTACATTTTACCAAAAGATACCACAGATAATTAATTAATATGAATACTGCAGCTATATGCACTTAATGGAATAGCATACAAATTTTTGAAGGAAAAATTAAATTAGTTATAGCAGGAAACAGATAGTAAAACTACACTAATGAGAGACTTAAATTTATCCCTCTCAGACCTGCATAATTCTAACTTATAAAATTCATAAAATAAATGTGAAAGAAATTAAGGAGATGAATGAAATTTTATAAAAGTTAGATAAGATAAACCTCTGTAGAATACTGAATGGGAATAGAAAGGAGTATACCTTTTTCTTACCTGTAAATGACACCTTTACAAAAATTGTCCTTGTTTTAGGACATTTAAAACCTCATAATAACTGCAGAAAATCAGAAATATTAAGTGCATCTTTTTTGAACCATAATGTGATAAAGATTACATTCAATAAAAGTCCTTTGAAACATAGATTTAAAATTAATTGGAAACTAAACAATCGAATACCAAAGAATGAATGGATCAAAAAACAAATCAGTAATTTCATTAAAAATAACGACAGTGAGACAATACACCAAAATCTGTGAGATGTAACCAACACAGTACTTAGGCAACATGTATATCTCTAAATATTTACATTACTAAAAGAGAGAAAGAGCAAATTAATGAATTGGGCATGCAAGTAAAAACAAAATAAAAAATTTTAAATCTCCATTAAACACCAAAATAGAAATTGCGGAAGTCAAAGGAGAGGTTAATAATAAAACCAGGAGTTGGTTTGATGAAAAAAAATAGATAAACCATTGGCTGATTTGATTTAAAAAAAAAAGAAAGAAGAAAACCAAATCACCAGAATAAAAATGAAAAGAGTTAATAATCAATGAAAAGGAAATAAAAGCAATTAGTAGGGGCTATTTTGTCCGAATATATACCAAATAAAACTGGCAATTAAATTGAAATAGATGAATAATTACAAAAATATAAATTGCTCAGATTAACACAAGAGGAAATAGAATATTTAAATACTTCTATCTTAGAAAAAGAAATTGAACAAGGCATAATTGTGCTTCCTCAGGGGGAAAAAAAAAACAAAAAATAAAAAACCTCAGGACCAGATAGATTTAAAAGTCAATCTTATTGAACATTTAAAGAACTAATTTCAAAATTGTTTGAAAAAATAGGTAAAGAAGGAACCCTACAAAATTCCTCCTATGACACAAATACGATTTTCATCCCTAAACCAAAGGTAGAGGAAAAAAAATGAAAGAAAACTACAGACTCATTTCCTTAAAAAATATTGATCCAAAAATTTTAAATAAAATACTAGTAAGGAGTTTACAGTCATATATCACAGAGATCATAGACTATGGCTATGCTGAATATATACCATATAATATATATGCTGTATACATACAAGGCTGGTTCACTATTAGGAACTGTCAGCAGCATTAACCATATCAATAATAAAAACAACAAAAATCATATGATTATATAAATAAATTCAGAAAAAGCTTTGACAAAATACGACACTCATTCCTATTAAAAACACTAGAAAACATAGGAATAAATTATGCTGTCCTTAAAACGATGAGTGGTATCTATCTAAAACCATCAGCAAATATTATTTGTAATAGTGATAAGCTAGAAGCATTCCTAATATTCAAAATTGTACTAGAAATGCTACCTATAACAATAACAGAGAAAAAGGAAATTTAAGGAATTAGAATAGAGAATATGGAACAAAACTATCATTCTTTACAGATGATATACCATACTTGGTGAATCCTAAAGAATCAATTAAAAATTAATTGAAACAACTTTAGCAAAGTTGCAAGATATACAATAAACCCATATAAACCATCAGCATTTATATATATATATAATCAACAAATCCAGCAGGAAGAGATTGAAAGGGAAATTCCATTTAAAATAACTGCAGACGATATAAAATACTTAGAAGTCCACCTGCCAAGACAAACCTAGGAACTATATGAACACTTTAATCATCCAAACAGCTTGGTTGTTGTCATTCAGTCATGTTCAATTCTTCATGACCCCATTTGGGTTTTTCTTAGCAAAGATATTAGAGTGGTTTGTCATTTTTTTCTCCAACTCATTTTACAGATGGGGAAACTGAGGCAAACAGGGTTAAATGGCTTGCTCAGGGTCACACAGTTAATAGGTGTCTGAGGATAGATTTCAACTCAAGTCTTCTTGATTTCCGGCTCAGCACTCTATCCACCACGCCACCTAGCTGCCCCATTAAATACTTTGGTACTGAATAAGAAATAGAGTGGTTGATTAATGGAGTAGATTAGGTACACAATATACAGAAGCAAATAAGCCTCATAACCTTGTGTTTGATAAACCCCCAAATCCCAGCAATTAGGGCATGAATTCACTATTTGATAAAAACTACTGGAAAAACTGGAAAATAGTCTGACAGAAACTAGGCATAGACCAATATCTTATACCATATACCAAGATAAACTCAAAATGGACACATGATTTAGATAAAAGGTGATATCTCATAAGCAATTTATGGATCCATAGGGGAAGAGTTCATGACTAAATAAGTGATAAAGAGGTTCATGGAAGGTAAAATGGATAATTTTGATTACATAAAGTTTTAAAGGTTTCACACAAACAAAACCAATGCAGCCAAAAATGAAGAAAAGCAGGAACCTGGGGTGGGGATTTAAAAGTTTCTTGACAAGGTTTCATTTTTCAAATATATAGGGAACTTAGTCAATTTTACAAAAATAAGAGTCATTCCTCAATCAATAAACTGTCAAAGGATATGAACAGGCAGTTTTCAGAGGAAGGAATCAAAGTTATCAAGTTATATAAAAATGCTCTAAATCACTAATAATTGAGAGATGCAAATTAAATTAATTCTAAAGTAACACCTAATAGCCATCAGATTGGCCAAGATGTCAGAAAAGGAAAATGACACATGTTGGAGGGAACGTGAAAAAAATAGTATGTTGTTGTAATGTTCTAATGTTGGTAGAACTATGAACTAGTAGAACAATTTGGAATCATGGCCAAAGGGTTATAAAATTGTGAATACCCTTTGATCCAGAAATACTGCTACTATGTCTATACCCCAAAGAGACCAAAGAAAAAGGAAAAGGATCTATATGTGCAACAATATTTATAGCAGTTCTTTTTTGTGGTGGCAAAGAATTGGAAACCGAGAGAATGTCCATTCATTGAGGAATGGCTGAACAAGTTACAGTATGGATGGAATGAGATGGAATGCCATTGTGCTATATAATTGTGCTCTATAATGAAGGGGATTATTTCAGTAAAACCTGGGAAGATTTAAATAAGCACATGCAAAGTGAAGTGAGGAAAACAAAAAGGAAATGTACACAGTGATAGTTGTATTGTAAAGATAATCAACTGTGAAGATGTAGTAACTTCAATCAGTATGAGTGACCACAATTCCAATGGATTCATGATGAAACATGCTAACCCCTTCCAGATAGAGAACTGATGAACTCAGAATGCAAATTGAATCATATTTTTTTCTCTCTTTCATTATTTTACTTGCTTTTTCTCCCCTTTGGAACAGGGATAATGGGGAAATGTGCTTTGTGTGACTTCATATGTATAATGAGTATTATATTTCTTGCCTTCTCAATAGGTGGGGAGGGGGTGGAGAATGGGAGAGAATTTGGAACCATAAAAATTAAATTAAAAAATAACTATGCTCTTGGACAAGAAGTTAAATACGCCCCCAAATAATTTCCATGTATATAACAGAACACAAAAGTATATTTTCTATGAAACCATGAGTCGTCGTTTTGTACTGCTTGCTTTTTAAAAAGTGTATGACAAATTCTACACATTACTTTTAAAACTTCCTTGCTTGACTATGTTTCTTGTAAAAGTTCCTTCTCTTCTGTGCATTTTAAAAAATATTTCTATTAGGCTTAGTCATTTTAGAGGAAGTCAGCTCAGAATTGAATATTTCATGAGTAGATTCCGACAAATCAGTCTACTAGTAGTCAAGAGAATTGTGCTTGTAGGAAGGAACTCAATTGTTCTTTCACACCACCACCTCCACAGAGCAGAGGATGGTCATGTGGACTTTGAAAGATGGGGATACTTGACCCATGTACATCTATAGTCTTGTCTATGATAAACAAACTAGAAAGAAAGAGGAGATGAATGAGGAGTTTGGGAAATCAATCATAAATTTCGGTGGTATTCACGTAGATAAATTTGTCTTCTTGCATTAGGATTTCTACTTTACCTTGTTTGCCAATACTTTCTGCTTTTGTGTAGTCATCTCTGGCTTTGTTGCTGGTTCCTATTTTTTTTTCTCTGTGAATTTCTAGACATCTTCATTCTATTTTCCCCTTATAGCAATGCTCTCTGAAATTTAGGGGGGTAGTCTTCCATATAGGGCATTTTTCTTTATCACTACCCCCTTTGTTTTTTAATTTAAAGACCTTTTGATTGGATTTGCAAGATTCTAGGTGAATACTTTTTCTTATTTTAATTTTTTTAACCAACACTTGTTAAGTGTGCTCTTTTTTGGTAAAGAGCTGATCATTCTTTTATATTAAACCATGGTCCAGAAATTCAAATCTGACTGTCAGTTATCGTCTTCTTAGTTAGCATTCCCTTCTCAAAGGTATTTTTCTCTTTTAAAAACCTTTGCATTCAATTGGCTATGGTAATGGAAATACCACCTGTGTTCCTGAAGTCTATAGTTTCTTCACCAAATTTCATAATCCTTAGCAATGCTTTCAAGATCTCTTCTGGCAGCATTACTTGTACCCACATGAATTATTAGAAGCGGGGAGTAATCATCAGATTTGACATGTCCTGGAGGTTCCCCACCATGGCCTGGATATACATGCCCAAGAAAGGCAGCAGACATATCTATAGATGCTTTACAGTTGGCATGCAGCTGTTTCAGTATGCCCACATTAGGAGTCACTAACTATGCTTCTTTGTTTCTTCTTTCTCTTTGTTCATCTCTTCCTGGTGACCTCTGTGGATTAAATCTATGTGCCTAGCTCTAATTTCTTTCCTGAGCTCCAATCTTGCACTATCAGTTACCTATTAGACAAATCTACCTACATGTGCCAAACATATCTAAAACTCAACATGCCCCAAATGGAACTCATTCTATTTCTTCCCAAATGTCTCTCTCCTCCAAACTTCCATATTTCTGTTGACACCACCCTTCAGTCATTGAGGTTCACAAACTTGGAATTAGCTTTGACTCTTCCCTTTCCCTCACTACCCATATCCCATCAGATGCCAAGGCTCATCGACTCTATTTCCACAATATCTCTTACAGGTGTCCTTTTTTCTCTCTTCATAAATTCACTGCCCTAGTTCATGTCCTCTAGGTGGCACAGTGAATAGAGTTGTGGACCTGGACACAGGAAGTTCAATTCTGGCTTCAGATGCTACCTGGGTGACCCTGGACAAGTCATTTAACCTCTCTCAGTTTCAGCTTCCTCACCTATAAAAAGGGGACGATAATATACCCATTTTCCAAGGTTGTTGTGATGATCAAATGAAATACTATTTGTAAAGGTATTTACAAGCCTTAAAGTGATATATAAATATTAGTTGTTGTTATCACCTCTTTCCTGGACTGTGGCAGTAGGTTCTTTCATAATCTCTCTATTTTAGCCTCTCCCCTGCTCCAATCCACTTTCCCTACAGCAACCAAATTGTTATTCCTAAACCATGAGTCTGATCCTGTCTATATCTTGTTTAAGAACCTTCAACCACTCCCTGCTACCCCTGGGACAATATGACGATCACCTATTTTTGCCTTTAGGAAGAGCCTCTGGTGCTCAGTGACCCATCTTGCTCCCTTTCCCCTCTGTGTCACATTCTTCCAGTATACAACCTTCTGTCCCAGATCCGGATCCCCCCTTAGCAATTCATATTGTTCTCTTCCATTTACGTGAAAACCCCTCTTTCCTTTCTGAAGCGCTTTGTTTTCCTTGATAACCCAGAGAGTGGAGAGCTAGTCTCTAAGCCTCCTCTGCCTTTCTTCCAAGGAAGGAGACCAAGTCACCCTTGAGCAACATAACTATCATTGGGCTATTTGTTGTTGTTCAGTCATTTTTCAGTTGTAACTGCTTCTTCTTGAACCCATTTGAGGATTTTTTGGCCAAGATGTTGGAGTGATTTGCCATTTCTTTCTCCAGCTCGTGATGAGGAAACTGAGGCAAACAGGGTTAAGTGACTTACTCAGGGTGACCCAGTTAGTAAGTGCCTGAGACCAGATTTGAACTCAGGAAGATGAGCCTTCCTGACTCCAGACCCAGTGTTCTATCCACTGTCACCTAGCAGAAAACTAAACATGTGCAAGTTACTTTAAAAAACATTTTTTTTTTTGCTCTCTCTACTTTCTGGAAGCAGGCTCCTTAGTCTTTTGTCTGAGTCTAGGATCTTTTCCTGGAGTCGAGAAAGGTTAGAGGAAAAACCAAACCACAGAAAGAACAAATATAATTAGCCATATGGCTTGGGACTGCTAAAACTCTGTTAACTTTCAAAAAATACTTTTATAAGAGTTTAACTCATCTAGGTTTTACAGTTTGGGCTTTTTGATCCTGAGTTATCTGTGGCTGCTATTATCTGGATGTAGTTTTAGTGGAATAATGATATAGCTAAGACAGAGACACAGACTCCTTAAATTGGAAACCTCTAACTTTGAAATAGGGAGTTATCTAAACGCCATCAGACATATGGTTAAAGAAGCTGTTCTGCGAGTCCTCCCAGTACACTCTCCACACTGTCCCGAGGTTACCCATGCCATGCTTTTGTCCCCATGATAGCCCCAAGTGTTTTGCCTTGTGTCCAACTGAAATCTTTCTTCCTTTCATTTCAACCCATTTCCTCTAGCTTTATCTTCTGTAGGCTTGGAGAACAGCTGTTCCAAATTCTCATTGTCAAATGGAATCAAAGACAAGGATCATGTGCTCCTTAGCCTTCCCATTTCTAATACTAATAATAGCCCACATTTCAATAAGGCCTCTCAGTTTAAAAAGTGCTTGTCGCCTAGAACCCTGTCAGGGAGGCAGTACATGTATCTCTCTTCCAATTTAATACATAAGGAAATGGAAGCACTGAGAGGAAAAGTGGCTACTACACAATAGAGATAGAACTCAAACACAGGGCAACAATGTCCAGTGTTTTCTCCTTTTCTCCTTTCATTCTTCCCTCCCTCCCTCCATCTCTCCCTCCTCCTTTCCTTCCTTTCCTCCTTCCTTCCTCCTTCTTTCCTTTCTTCCTTCTTTTCTTCTTTCCTTCCTTTCTCCCTTTTTTCCTCCCTCCCTTTCTTACTACCTCCTTCCCTTCTTTCTTTCCTTTCTTTCCCCCTCACCTCCCCTTATCCCTTCCTCCTTCCATCTCCCTTCACCTCTCTTCAATCAACCAAAAGGTATGAACAATTCATTAATCATTTTGAAAGGACTAAAGTGTTTTTATTATTAAGTAAATACAAATCTGATCTGCTGATATGATTGGGAGTCGAGGAAATAGTTGCAGAAGGCATATTATACTTCCAATTTTCTACCCAATCTTCAGGTGCAAAGGAGTAGATTCCTGACCTCATATGCCTAAAACCTGTATAAAGGAAAGGAATGGGTGGAAGGGGTGTGGACTCCTCATTTCAGACTTATGGACTTAGGAAAATTAGCTTCCCAATCAATTAGTCAAATGGAATTCACAACAGTTATCAGTCTGGATCTTTTTTTTCCTGGAAGCAATGACTTCCCTTGGGTTGCCATATCTGCTCCTAAGACCAGAAGCCCTGTTCATGGCATTACATCTTCTGACCAGTGCTGGCAATTGTGTAAGCACCTTTCCATATGACCCTTGGTTCCATTGTCTGCCTTGCTCTTCTTTTCTTTCCCAAAAATCTGAATCACAAAACAAAACAAAACAAAAAAACCAAACCCAACAAACCAAAAATCTGAATCACAACATCAGAGCAATAAGGGGCACTACAAAGTACATAGAACGACCTGTACTCCTGCTTTGTAGCATCCTGCCCTGGAATGATCTTGAAGCAGGTCAACTTCTACCATCCTCTTCCTGTTCTAGAGACTCAGGAAAAGTTTCATTTCTAGTGGAGTGTCTCACAAATGTGTTGTCTTCTTCTGGAAAAGCAAGTTGATGCAGAGGCACCAGCTACGATTATAGTATCATTGCCATCATATGTGGTTTTTTTTCTTGGTTCAGCTTTGTTCACTATGTATCAGTTCAAAATCTATCTTTGTTTCTCTGAATCCCTCATATTTATTGTTTCATAGGTTCTCTTGCCATGTATAAGATCATATCTAGAGGACAAATTTTGTTCAGTAAAATCTAAATCAATGAGTGCCTGTTTTGTTTACGGTTTTTTGCTACCACCAAGAATTCTGCTTTTGACTATTTTATTATCTATGGAAACTTTCATTCTGTCATTTACCTCCTTGGAATATATGTCCATTAGTGAAATTACTGGATCAAAATTTGCTGACTTTTGTCTGGAATGGTGGTACATGCCTATAGTCCTTGCCTGGGAAGGTTGAGGATAATGAATGACTTTTGTTGAAGTAGAGCTAAAGCTGATTGGGGGTCTGCACTAAGTATGATTGATACCAATGTTGTGAGTCCCTGGGAAAAAAGGAGGGCTACCAACCTGCCTGAGAAGGAACAAATTGGCCCAGGTGGGAAAAACAGAGCAGGTTAAAGATTCTGAGCCATTCTCCAGTGGGATTAGGCTAGTGAGTGACTGCTGTACTTACAGCCTGGATGAGATAAGAATAGTCTCCAAAATACAAAACAAAACACAAAATACTTTCCTCGTATAATTCCAAAGTGTTTTCCAGATTAGTTGGAGTGTACATGTCTTCCCATAGTCTCTTCAGTCAATTTGCTGGATTTGAGATATATGCTAAGAGGTTCAGAAAGTCATCTTAAGACCAGGTACTTGGATGGCCCAAATCAGTGGTGTCAAACTCAAATAGAAATGGAACATTAATCTGTACCTAAGGATCTTTATGGGCTAAAGATTGACTTAGTTTTAAAATGTAATATTACCTGTGTTTAATTGTATTTTTATTTATTTTGAGCTATACTCAGAAGCATTATGAGCCACACATGGTTTGTGGGTTGCATGTTTGACATCTTTGGCCCTGATGATTGAGGCACCACACCAAAAGGGGTTAAAAAAAGAATGTTTATATTTCTTTTTTTATAAGGACACAGTTGTTGAATGAAGAGCAAAGATACAGTTGAAAATTCTGGTTCAACTGAATACCAAGACCTCCTCTTTGCCTTTCTTTTTCATCATCATCAGTAACATTTATGCTGCACCTACTATTTACTAGGCATCATACTAAGTGCTTTACAAATGTCTCATTTGATCTTCACAACAGCCTTGGAGTGTAGGTGCTGTTATTATGCCTGTTTTACAGATGAAGGACCTAAGGCAAAGATTAAGTGACTTGTCCAGGGTTACACAGCTAGTTAAGTATCTGAGACCAGATACAAACTCAGTTCTTCTTGATTCCAGGACTGGAAATATATCTACTGTGTCACCTAACTACCCCCTTTGGTGATGGCAAATGCAGCCATCATGGAGTACAGATCTGAGAAGGTTGGAAGTTGCCTTAGTTTAGATTTCTTATAGGGTTAGAGGGATGCTCAGGACCATGTCACCAGTGAAAATCCTTATGTGATGCATGAAACAAAGAATAAGTCTTTTCTTATTTTAGCTGCCTATGTGGAAAGGGGCTACCATCCATTGGCATCCATCAACTGCCAGTGACACATATTCTTATCTGCTCAAAAAGTTATGCAGCCTAGGGACTTCCTCCTTGAGATCTGTTCTCCTTATCCTGCTTCTTCCCTTGTAGTGTGTATAGGCCTGACTGTGGCCTATCACAAAGTACAACCTCAAAGTTGTTTCAGTTTGCATTTCTTTTATTATTAGTGACTTGGAGATTTTTAAAATATGGTAGTTAATGTTATATTTTATAGATTTAAATGTTTCTTTTCTTATGAACTTGATGAGAATCAACCAAGATAAACATTTCTATATACACCAAGCAGAAAAGGAGGCTTATCTCTGAGATTGTGAATCTCTATTACCTATATTTGTTTTTTTTTAAGCCTAGGTTAAATGTAATATGGCAGTACCAACACTGCCCTCCTTATCACGGTCCCCTTATGAATTTCCTTTTGCTTAATGCATTTTTCTTTTTCTTCTCTTCTCTTTTCTTCTCTTCTTTTCTTCTTCTTCTTTCTCTCTCTTTGTCTCTGCCTCTCTCTCATTTTTGTTTTAGCAGACTTCTCTTTACCTTCCCCCTGCCTTCCTATAGTGATCCAACCCCCCCCCCCAATGTTAAAGCACTTCCCTCACCTCAGTAAAGGTATTTACTAAGCATTAGTGCTATTGGTCTATAGTTTCTTGTAAAAGTTAAGTATACTTAAAGAAAACAAATTAACATATTGACCATGTATGAAAATATATGTCTTATTTTGCTCTTACAGTTAGTTCATCATCTCTCTGCTAAGATATGGAAAGCATGCTTCATATCAATTTTATGGTGGCAAGATTGTTGATCACAGTCCTTAAGTAGTTGCTTATTTTTGTTTCTTCTTCTGTAAACTGTTCATTCATAACATTTGACCATTTATCTATTGAGGAAATGGCTTTGAGTCTTAAATATTTGTATTAGTTTGTATATGTTTTAGATATGAGACTTTTATCAGAGATATTTGGCGTAATTATATTTTTTCTTAATTCATGAGTTCTTTTAAAAAATTATTTGATACATTTTGTTACTACAGTACATTTATTTTTAAACATATAGCTCTCCACTGCTCAGTGAGCCATCTCTTATAACAAAGAGAAAAAAAGAAAAAGGAAAAAATTTTTATACAAACCCAATTGTGTCTGACAGTATAATTGACATTCCACTTTTATAGTGTTCTACCACTCCAATAAAGGGAAGAAGGTACATTTTCTCAATTCTAATCTGGAACCAAGCTCAGTCATTTATAATCATACAGCATTCAGTTTTGTTTTATTGATCTTTCCATTTACATTGTTGTGATTTTTGTAGATATGATTTCCTGGTTCTGCTTACTTCCTCTGCATTAGATCATAATGTCTTCTTATGATTCTCTGACATCTACATGTTAATAATTTCTTATAACTTTCATATTTCATGATTGATATGTATCAATTCAGCTAATCCTTTGTCAACAGCTGGTATCTATTTTTGCTTCTAGATCTAGAGTAGATCTTTGGGTATGAGTATTTTTGACATTTTTATGCATAATTCCAAATTGCTTCCAGAATGATTCGGTCAATTAAATTTTACCAACAGTATATTTAACTAGTACCAAATAATTGTGATGATTGTTGCTTAAACTATAATTTGTAGACTGAAAAAGTCTATTCCCCTTTTGTTTCTGTTTATTTTCATTATTTCCTTTGAAATTTTAGACCTTACAGTTCTCCAAATGAATTTTGACAAGCCCTACAATGTACCTTGTGATAAGTGTGATTCATAGATTCATATACATATATATATATTAATTTACTTATTGTCAGTAATTTTTGTTATTTTGGCTTGAACAAACCTTGAGCAAACAATTATTTAAATTTCCCCAATTAATTTTTTCAAGTGATTTATAATTGTATTTATATATTTTGAGTGTGCATTGGTAGGTTGCTCCCAGATATTTTATGTATTTCGTAACTATTATGAGTGAGATTTACTTTTCTATTATTTTCTTCTAAACATTATTGCAAAGAAATGTTATAGATGTATTTTAATGCATTTATTTTATCCAGTTCTTTATTATTGAAATAATCAGTTATTTCTCTTCTTTAGTTAGCTTTCTTGCTGATTTTCTGGGAGTTTCTCAGTTTACAAAAGGAGATAATTTTGTTTCCTCTGACAGTGTTTGTGCCTATAATTTCTTTTTCTTATTGCTGACAATTGCATTTCTAGAACATGTCTACTAAGCATGAGGAGAATAGGCATCCTTTATTCCTGTATTGATTAGAAAAGCTTGTAGTGTTTCCTCATTTGGAAATAATGCTAACTTTGGTTTTAGATATATACTTTTTGATAACATTAAAAGGAGCCCTTCTAAATCTAAATAATTTAGGAATTTTAACATAAATGAGTGTTGTATTTTGTTAAAGGTCTTTTCTCAATATATTATGCTTTGGAGTATTTTAATTGTCATTGTCATTCATTAAATTAGTTGTTTCCTTAATGTTGAACTATCCTTGAATATCTGGTATAAATCACCTTTGTCATTGTGAATATTTTATATAAAATAATAGTTTTAGGGGTGGCCAGGTAGCACAGCAAGTAAGAGCACCGACTCCAGTGTTGAGAAGACCTGGGGATCAAATCTGGGCTCAGATACTTAGCACCACACCCAGAAATGGCTGGCCATGTAACCTTGAGCAAGTTACTTAACCCCAATTGTTTAGGGGCAGCCAGGTGGCTCAGCAAGTAAGAGTACCTGCTCCAGTGTCGGGATGACCTGGGGATCAAATCTGGGCTCAGATACTTAGCACCACACCCAGAAATGGCTGGCCGTGTAACCTTGAGCAAGTTGCTTAACCCCGATTGCTTTAAAAAAAAAAATAAAGTAATAGTTTTTTTAATAGGATATTAAACTTTTTGTGCCAATATTAACTAATGTTATTCACCTGCAGTTCTCTTTCTTTGCATTATCCTTTCCTGGTCTGGATATTCAATCTTGGTAGTTTTCTCTCTCAAGTTTTTAAAATAGTTTATATAGAATATATATTAATTGTTCCTTTAAAATTTTATAGAATTCACCTATAAATCCATCTGGATCAGGAATTTTTTTACCTTAGTAATTCCCTTATGGTTTATTTCTGTAATTGGGTTCTTTAAGAACCCTATTTTATATTCTTTTAATTTAGGTTTTTCTATTTTTGCAGTTAATCTTTCATTTCTTTTAAAAAATTTATTTTTTCATGGGGCAGCTAGGTGGCGCAGTGAGTAAAGCTCTGGCCCCGGAGTCAGGAGGACCCTAGTTTGGTTCTGGCCTCAGACACTTAACACCCACACACACACAAAATAAAAAAACTAGCCATGTAACCTTGGGCAAGTTACTTAACCCCAATTGCCCTCCAAAAGGCAATATATATATATATATATATTTTTTTTTTTTCCTAGTATGTGATTATGTGTAGTGAACTCTGATAATTTTTAAAATTTCCTTGTTATGCTTTCCCCTCACCTATTTTTTAGTTTTGTAATTTGATTTTCCTTTCTCTTTAAAAAAGATCAGGTTACCTGAAGATTTATCAATTTTGTTAATCTTTTAAAAGCCCCAACTTTTAGTTTTATTTTAAACACCTGAGGAAGCTCCTGAGTGAGGTTTGGCAGTGATAATATGATTAGATTACTATGTTTATATCATTTTACCTATTACAAATGCTCAGTTTAAGCCTTCCTTTTAGGCCACTGCCTAGCATAGAGTCCTCACTCCCTCCTCTCCTCTCCAAGTTTACATTTTTTTCTGAAATGCAGACAGGAGCCAGTCACCAAAATGCTTTCTAGCTAAGGGACTGTGGCTTTCTCTCCTGTGTTGCTTTTAGGTTCTTGCTCATTCATTTTCACATAATTATAAGCTATTTTATTATTTGTTCTTTGATCCACTTATTCACAATGTTATTATTAAGTCTCTACTTGGTCCGTGTCTTTTTGTTGTTTTCCCAGTATTAATGACTATTTTGTTGAATTATGGTCTGGAAGAGATGTGTCTAATATATATATATATGTATATATATATATTTTTAATGACAGCTTCTCTTTCTAACTGAATTGATTTTATTTGTTCAAAAGCTTTCTAATTTTATGGACTCAAAATGGTCTTTTATTATTTGTGATCATCTGTAAACTTTGTTTGCTAAGAATCCTCCCCCTAATCACATGTTGGAAAGATACTGCATCTAGCACTCCTCTAACTGTCTTTATAATTTGATCTTTTTATTCGTCACACATCCATTCGAACATGTTGTGGCATGTGGGAGAAGCGCTTGGTCGAAATAATTTTTACCTCACTTCCTTTCAGTTTTCCCCATAGTGCTTACCAAATAAAAATCGATTTCCTCTAATAATTTGTGTTCTTGTGTTTAATTAAGCACTAGACTGCTGCTTGAGATTGCTTTGGGGTCTTGCTTATTATCTAGTCTATTTCATTGATGTTGCACATATATGTGCGTGTGTGTGTATATATAGTGTGTATATATGTGTATATATGTGTATTTATGCATACGTACGTTTAACCACTACCAAATTGTTCAACTGTGACTACCACTTACTGACCAAGTGACTCTGTATAAGTCACAACCTCTAAGTCTCAATTTCTTCATCTATAAAATGCAGATAACAGTATTTGTACTACCTACCTCATAAGGCTATTGTGAGGATCAAATGAGATAATGTATGTAAATGTGAGGTGTTGTGATTTTCCAAGGTCACGTGAAGAGTAAGTAGCAGAACTAGAATTCAGATCCAAGTCTTCTGACTCCAGTTCGATGTTCATTCCAATAAGCTGCCATTGAGTCACCTGCACATTTGACCAGCTTGTAGGCTTTCATTCAGGTCAGTGATAAAAGTCCACAAATATCTCCCTTTCATCTATCCCTTTCCCTCCATTCATACTACAACTACCCTAGGTTAGACTCTTATTATCCTTCACCTACACTATTGCAATAGTATCCTAATTGGTTTTTTTTAACCTAGCTATTCTCCTCTCCAATCCTTCCTCCTCACAGCTGCTAAAATGATCTTCCTAAAGTACAAATCTAATCATGTCACTCCATTGTCCAAGAATCTACAGTCGCTCCCTATTGCCTCTAGAATGAAAAACAAATTCATCTGTTTGGCATTTCGAATTCCTCACAATCTGGCTCCAGCCTGTCATTTCAGGTTGATTATACATCCCCCTGCACTCTGTGTTGCATTCAAATTGGCCTGCTTGCTGCATGTGATATTCTGTCTCCTGCTTTAGCGCCTTTGCCCAGGCTATCTCCCCCGCCTGGCATGTTTGTCCTCACCTAGGCCATTTGGAACCCTTAAGCAATTCCTTCAAGATTTAGTCTAAGTACTATATTTTCCTTATTTTTTTAGTTGTTATTGTCCCTACCCCAAAATTACTTTGTGTTTATTTTATACATATCACGTTTCATCCCATCCTTCCCCAGTAGAATGTAAACTCTCTCAAAGCAGGGATTGTCTCTGTCTCCTTTTAATCTTTGTATCATCAAAATCTCTGGCACATAGTAGGCAATAAATAACAACATAGGGCCAAGAACAGATCCTAATTTCACTTTCCTCAATGAGAAGCATTTTCACCTTTCTAAGATCATCCTGCTTTCTCTACATTCCTTATACGGTGTGGTGACCAGACCCAGACACAATTCAATTCAACAAATATTCATTATTTACGGTTATTATTTATTGACAAAGTACTGTGTTATGCATGGGTAAGGGTCAGGTCAATGATAAAGATCAGCATGTCTACAATAGGATCATAGATTTAGAGCTACATTATCCCCTTGGTTTTCAGATAAGAAAACTACAGCCTAAAAGGGTTAAATGATTTGCCCAAGGCTACCTGGGTAAGTGGCAGAACTGGAGTTAGAATCCAGGTTCTCTGACCCCAAATCTAACTTCTACTTGACCACAGCATATTATCCCATTTAAACTTCCCAATAACCCTGTAAGGAAGATACTATTAAACCCATTTTACAGATCAGGAAAACAAAACTCAGAGAGAGTATGACTTACCCATGACTGCACAGCTAATAATAGTCCCAAGCTTACCAGACATGATACATGCACAAATAATTTAAAAATAAAATATCACACGATAGTTGTGTAAGACAGGTGCAAAATACTATGAGATATCTCATGAGGAGGGCATCATTTTCTTTTTTGAGGGGGAAATACAGAGCAGTTGGGGTTAAGTGACTTGCCCAAGGTCACACAGCTTATACGTGTTAAGTGTCTGAGGCTGGATTTGAACTCAGGTCCTCCTGACTCCAGGGCCAGTGCTCAATTCACTGCACCACCTAGCCACCCCGAGGGCATCATTTTCTATGAAGGAATTAGGACATGTTGTGAAAGGCATTGCATTCTGGCTGAATCTTGAAAGATGTGTGAGATTTTGTCAGATCTCTAGAGATTGGGAGAGAGCAGGTAGGTGAAAACATAGCAGCTGTAAGGAATAACATCAATAAAGGCACGAAGCTGACATGAATGGAAGATGGTTCCAGTTAATTTTGTATAAACCATAGATCAGCATGTGCAGAGGAATGGCCTGAAAGAAGATTGGAGGTTTTAACTACTAATGATTCTAGAGAGTGCTAAATACCAGTGTAATAGCCCCTGAAGTACCTCCTCCTGAGGGCTTTCAGGAGCCAGTTCCTCTGGCTAGCTATCCTGGGCAGGCCAAAGACCTTAGACTTTCTTTGGTAAGTAATAGGGAGCCATTCAAGGCTTTTCAAAAGAAGAATAGTATAATCTAAACTGTCCACAGACATCTCAATTAGACTGTGACTATTTTAGAGTGGAAGAAAGGATTCATTCTTTGGCATTAAATATCATATTAATTTTATGCATCTCAATGTCCTCTTGGCTATTTTCCCAAAAACTGACAACATCATTACTTCATTTTCAACTTGTGGTAAACTCAGAGAACTAAGTCTGGTTATCAGTGCTTCTCTCTGAGCAGGTGTTAATGTTGTTCATTTTTTTTTGTCCCAATGTAAATCTCCCTATACTTGTTCCTATTAAATTTCATCCTATTTTTTGCAAAATGGACTTATTTTCTCTTCTTAAGGTTGATTTGAACTTCAATTTGCTAGTTATTCATTAAGCTTCTACTGTATGCAGTGTCCATCCTGGATGCTAAGGAAAATACAAAGTTTGGATAAGATAAGGTCCTTGCCCTCATGGAGGGTACAATTTAGTAGGAGAGTATGACACATTAACAAATAATCATAATATGTGATGATGCATCAGAGAGGTGCAAACAAAATACTGTGTGGGGGGAGGGGAAGAGAGGAAGATGATTTCTAACTCTTAGAAGACCTTGGAGTCAAGAAAAACTTTCAGCCTGTTTGCAGGTTCACTGTGCCATCTACACATTTCCATTCCTTGACAGTGGCCAATGTGGACATAAAAGATTCTAAAATGCGTCACAGGACCTAGCTATTGGGGCATCACATAAAACCCACCATCACCCCCTTTTCAGTGGTTATAAATCTTATTTAGGAAGTTCTATAAACATTCAGGGACTTACACAATCTGCACAATGTCACCTGCAAAAGGAATACATGGAGAATCTCACCATCTATAGGAAGGAAACACAGGGAAATCCAGTGGAGAGAACATTAGCTCAGAAGTCAGAGTACCTCAGTTCTCTTGCACTTAATACCTATGTGATCATAGGCAAGTCCCTTAACCTCCCTGGGCTTCAGTTTCCTCATCTGTAAAGTGAAGGGGATGTATTATATGGCCTTGGTTGATCTTAAAGATCAGTTCATTGAACAAGGTTATTTCTCTTACATCCTTTAAGAGAGCTTGTAGGGTGGCTAGGTGGTGCAGTGGATAGAGCACTGGCCCTGGAGTCAGGGGGACCTGAGTTCAAATCTGGATTCAGACACTTAACCCTTATTAGTCGTGTGACTTTTGGCAAGTCACTTAACCCCAATTGCCCTGCCTTTCCCCCTCCAAAAAGGGAGAGAGAGAGAGAGAAAGAGAGAGAGAGAGAGAGAGAGAGAGAGAGAGAGAGAGAGAGAGAGAGAGAGCTTGTATAATTTTTGATAAATACATGGGAATCTTTTACTAATTTTATCTCTGTTCTAACAAATCTGTAGTCTGACTACATAGAGGCTGACTGGAATAGCTCCCATGTCAGCAGAATCATTTTCTATAATTGATTTCATTTGTGTGTGATATTATTCAGTACCCAGCACTTACCAATACTTTTCTTGAAAAAAGTATTCATGATACATAGAAAAGAGATTACTTTGTAACCTGTAAGTCTTTGGCCCTTCATTGCTTCCCTCCATTAATATTTTCCAATGTTTCTTATCATGCTCACCCATTTCCACCCTTGCACTGAAGTCACCTAGCATCAAAACATATGTTGATTTTATTTGGTGAATCTACTAAGTTCTCCCTCTTACTCTTCAACAAATGTTGGATCATTAAGTATATTTTCATGGTGGTCTTTTTGCAAATGTTTATCATAAATACGTCAATATTAAATAAATGCATCTTCCATGAAAAGATAATTCTTACTGAGTTCAGTAAACAATAAAGCCAACTCCTTTAATTCCTATATTTGTCTCTTTAAGGGGAACTTGCAAGCTACATTTAATTGCACCTTCATTCTTGCTGGTTTCATTTCTAGCAAGTGTCAAAAATCAATTCAATTTTTAGTTCTTCTGTTCACTCATTGGATCAGGATATTTAGAGTAACAACAATCAAATTCAAGTTGACAAACAATAACAATGTGGTTCTTAATATCCTCTGGCCCCTTTTTTTTGTCACTCCATATCAGTGAAGAAATGGAAGGTGCCACAAAAGACTGGAACCATTATGTAAGTTCTTACAAATGTAAATCAATAGCCATAATATGACCAAAAAGAGCCTAAAAAAACCTTAATCAGAAAACACTTGACATATCAGTCAAATGAGGAGAGATAACAATCAAAGGCAATACCAATTTAGAGTATAAATACATTTCTAAAATGTTATGGAGGATGATGAAAGATTAAAAGTCATATCATCTCATAAATAAGTGAAGGGTGATACCAGTTTAAACAAAGCATAGTGATAAACTCAACTGAGCAAAGACAACTAAAGATAAAAATAGAAGGACAGTTAATAGAAGAAAAATGGAAAAGATCTGCAAAAATTATTTTAAGGTGTTTTTTTTTATGAAACCTGTGATGGTAGAAGGAATATATCTATCAGTCTCCTACTATGTAGAGGTTGAGCTAGTTCTTTTCCTTAAAGGTATTAATTTTATTCTTAATACTTACTGGCACGGGGGAGTAAAGGTTTAGGGCAGCTAGATGGTACAGTGAATAAAGTGCCAGGTTTGAAGTCAGGAAGACTCATCTTCCAGAATTCAAATCTCAACTAAGACATTTATTAGTTGTATGACCCTGAGCAAGTTACTTAACCTTGTTTGCCTCACTTTCCTTATCTGTAAAATGAGCTGAAGAAGGATATGGCAAACCACTCCAGTATCTCTGCCAAGAAAATCCCAAATGGAGTCATGAAGAGTCAGACACAATTGAACAACAACTAAAGGTTCAAAATGTTGAAGTTACTTTGTGGTTACCTGAGTACAAAAAGCTCTGATTCCTCCCCATGCTTGTTCTAAAGACTGCTTTGGATAAGTCAGGGAAGTTGTGCTCAGCTGAATCAACACTATGTCCTGGCTGCATATCCTTTTTCAGTAACTTCCTCTGTTATGACTGTGTAACTCTTCTGTTGTTAATCATTAAGTGGGATGGAATGAGTATTGAACTTCATTACAATTTCAAACCTTAACTACCTGATCATGATGTAGTTGGCAATTTTGAAATGACTATTTCCTTGAAGTGAGGGATGGGTGGCACAGAGGAAGGTGGGCCCTGAGTGGCCTCTATAGCTCCAAGGGTGATGGTAAGACTCATCTTAATTCCCATGTTCTGTAACAGCTCTTTCCTGGTCCTTCCCCTCTCAACTACTATAGCCTTCACTCTGAGATTACCTTCTATCTGCTATGTATAGATCTGGTATATACTTAGTTACTTAAATATTATCTCCCCAGAATGCTAGTACCTTGAGAGCAATGAAGAATTGTTGCTGACTTTCTTGATATCCTCTAGTGTTGACTGAAGTGCCTGGAACATAACAAATGCTTCATAAATGCTCCTTGACTCACTGAGTGGTGGCTGTTTACCAGAGGCATCCCCCATTGCCACTCGGGGATTAAAAAGTAAGCTGCCTGTGGCCATTCAAGAACTGAAGAATGAAGTGAATATACTCTAGGTCCTAAGAACTGTATCCTGAAGTTGAGTGTATATGTTTTTCCACAGCAGAAAAAAGCAAAAGCTGAAGCCCCTCCAAGTTTTAATGGAATTATCTGTAATATAAATCTTTAACGCCATTGTATCTTGATAGTTTAAAAGGAATGACTTTTGTCTTTTGGACCTTACTGTGAGATTTGTATGAAAAAATGAAATGAACTCATTAGTCTTGGAGAAAAAAGAAGATCTGTGCTAAAGAAAATGCTTTGGACTTTTTATGTGGCATTTGGGAAGTCGTGCCACATGAACTTTGTTGGGACTCTGATACTACATACTGGGGAGACTCTTCAGGGGGTAGCACTTCATCTTCCATAGGAGTCCTTAGACTTGTCTGGAACTGGAGATGTAGACCAAAAATATTCCACAATGGGTAGGGCTCCATCAGTCCATCAGATAAAAAAGTTTACAAAGAAAGACATCTGCTTTCATTCTGAAACTATGAACTCTAGTTCTCTTTCTTCCTCCCCCCCTCTTCTCTCTCTCTCCTCTCCTTATTCCCCCCTCCTTTCTCCATCTCCTTCTCCTCTGTTTTTTCAGTGTTTTCTCTCTCTGTCTCTCTCTGTCTCTGTCTCTCTCTGTCTCTCTCTTTTTCCCTTTCTCTCTCTCTCTCTCCTCCCTCCCTCCCTCTCTTTCATGTCTTTTCTTTTTAACATTGCAATCTGGAACTTGTAGGACCTTTCTACTTTATATCCAGAGCAACATTTAGTAGTCATTGGGTAATTTCTCCCTTGGGAAAGGTCCTTTAGTACAAATCGTCATATGGACCCTGACATTGAAATAGGCAGCAAGCCAGAGAGGGTAATATCCTTGCAGTTATCTTATTCCAGATGTCCCTGACTTATGATAAGAATCAGCGACTATCCAGGAGGTGTCATTAACTTCACTGTAGCCCTGGTGTTTGTGCTGCTGTTCTTATTCATGCTCACCTCTATTCTTCAGGAGACCCACTATGAATTGAAAAGATCTGGCATCACCTATCACATAAATAGAGATCTCGAGGTACAAGACTTGGTCTTTCCAAGGAGTAAGATGAAGTCTGAGATTTCTGGTCTTCACTCTCCCAGATTTGGCTCCTCTTACAGGGAGATATTACATTGCTTGTCTTCTGTTTTGTTTTTGTTATTATCCTGGTTTAATTTTTCCTCTTTCTGCCCACATTGGACTTCTTGAATCCTTTAGATCAACATAGTTCAATAACAGCCCTAAAGCCATTTAAGTGATGAGAGGAGCTCTAGAAGGTGTTTTGGACCTTGATACCAAGGAATGGGGAATCATAGGAAGGATATTTACCAGAATCCCCCACAATGTGGGTTGAGCTAGTACCTTTCCTTAAAAAGGGATTGAAATCACCTTGACATCTACTTGACCCAAACAACTAAAGTCCAGATGTAAATATTTCCTGTTTTCCTGATTACAAAAAGCTATAAGAAACTACAACTCTTCTCTGAGGCTTGACCCGAGGACCACCATGGGCAAGTCAGAGCAGAGAAGCTATGAAACGGCATTCAACTAAATCAATACAATTTTCTCACTGTATTTTTAAAAAATATACATACTTACATATCATATTTTTCTATTTATATTCTCATGTTATAATGCTATATGATTTACTTTTCCAATTAATAAGAATTTATTTTCTCTTTCTCCCACCTACACCTTTCATTGAAAAGAAAAAAAGGAGAAAAACAAAACCTTGTAACAAATATACATAGTAAAGCAAAATAAATTTCCACAGTGTCCAAAAATATATCTTATTCTGTATTTTGAATCCCACATCTCTATATGAGAAGAGGAGGTAGCATAGTTCATCATTGGTCCTCCATAATCATGGTTGGTCATGGCATTGACCAGAGTTCTTAAGCCTTTCAAAACTGTTTGTCTTTGCCAGGTTGTTATTGTATAAAAATTGTTCTCTGGTTCTGCTCATTTCATTCTGCATCAATTCACACAAGTCTTCCTAGGTTTCTCTGAAAACATGACTTTTGTAATTTCTTATGGCACAACAGTATTCTATTTACATTCATCTACCAAGGGAAATCTTTTAGTTTTAGTCTTTACTACTACAAAAAGAGCTGAGATAAATATTTTTGTACATATAGGTTGTTTTCCATTTCTTCTCTGAATTTCCTTGTTGAATATCCTTAGCTATGCCTAAGTAAATCTTTTGTTAACTTAGATAGACTATGAGAGTTTGATTTCATTCCAATCTCAAACATAAACAACCAGGGACAATCCTAGCCAACCCCTGGACTGCAACACCTATATTTTCTGACTTGGCCTTCCACCCTCCCTTTTAACAAAGAATTTTTAAAGGGGGATGGGTGGGAACATTCAGTAAAATTGGCCAACACATCAAAGAGTGACATTATATGCAATGTTCCACACCCATAGTCCCTCACTTCTGCAAGATGGGAGCAAGGTGCATTTTTGTGTCTCTTTTTTTTTGGGGGGGGATAGAGAAAGCAAACTTAATTATCATAATTTTGTGACATTCAGTTTTAATTTTTTCCATTTGTATTATTGTAGTCATCATGTATGTGTTCACTTTTGCAGGAGTTCTACAGAGAATTAAGCTATTAAAGCTTAAAACGGTACAAAAACTTTTGGGACATCCTGCATAAGTATTCCAAGTGCTTCTCTGCATTGTCCATACTCATAATTTCTTATATTCACGTACCAAAGTTTGTCTAGCTATTCCCCCGTTGGTTGGCATCTACTTTATTGTCAGTACAAAAAGTGCTGCTATAAATATGTTGTTGTATATGGGACATATCTTTCTATTTTTTGACCTCTTTGAAACATATTCCCATTAGTCAACCAGTCAAAAGCATTTATTAAGCACTCACTATATGCTATGCACTGTGTTAAACAAACACTAAGGATATAAAGGCAAAAGCAATGTTCATATCCTCAAGGAGCTCATATTCTAGTGAGGGAGATGACAGGCAAGCAGTTATGTACATACAAGATATAGACAGTGCAGATGGAAATTAATTACAATGGGGAAGAGGGGGGAGAGTAAAGCACATTTGTTTATTGTCCTTATATAGGATATTTTATTTTTCCTATTATATGGAAAAATAATTTTTAATATTCATTTTAAAAAACTTTTGAGTACCAAATTTTCTCCCTCTTTCTTTCCCCTCCCCCCTCCATAAGATGGTAAGCAATTTGATGTAGGTTATATTTGTGTAATCATGTTAAATATATTTCTATATTAATCATGTTATGAAAGAAGAAACAAATCAAAAGGAAAAAACATGAAAAAAATAAAGAAAATGAAAATAGTATACTTTGATCTGTATTCAAACTCCATCAGTTCTTTATCTGGATATGGATAGCATTTTACATTATAAGTTCTTTGGAATTGTCTTGTATTTTTGTATTGCTGAGAAGAACTAAATCATTCATAGATGATTATTGTATAATATTGCTATTACTATGTACAATGTTCTCCTGGTTCTGCTCACTTAACTTTGCATCAGTTCATGTAAGTCTTTCCAGATTCCAGTTCTGAAATCTGCCTGCCCATCATTTCTTATAACATCATAGTATTCCATTACATTCATATACCACAACTTGTTCAGCAATTCCATAATTGCTGGGCATGCCCTCAATTTCTAATTCTTTGCCACCATAAAAAGACATACTATAAATATTTTTGTGCCTATAGGTCATTTTCCCTTTTTTATGATCTCTTTGGGATACAGACCTAGTAGTGGTAATGCTGGATCAAAGGGAAGGTGCAATTTTATGGCTCTTTGGACATAGTTCCAAATTGCTCTCCAGAATGGTTGGATCAGTTCACAACTCTACTGACAGTGTGTTAATGTCCTAATTTTCCTACATCCTCTCCAACATTTATCATTTTCCTTTTGTCATATGACCCAATCTGATAGGTATGAGGTGGTGTCTCAGAGTTGGGTTGTTTTTTGTTTGGGGTTTTCTTTTTTGCCTTTTTTGAGGTGGGAATGCAAGGCAATTGGGATTAAATGACTTGCCCAAGGTCACATGGCTAGTAAGTGTTAAGTGTCTGAGGCTGGATTTGAACTCGAGTCCTCCTGACTCCAGGGCCAGTGCTCTATTCACTGTGCTACCTAGCCACCCTGAGTTGTTTTAATTTGCATTTTTAGAGAGCACATTTGTGAAAGCCTGCCTATTCCTTCAATCTCTCCCCCATCTTCTGGTTGCTTCCCTGTTGCCCATAAACACTATCATGTCTCTCCATCCTTAAAAACCCTCACTAGCAGCTATCCCTACTAGCTATCATATCTTTCCTATCTATCATGGCTAAACTCCTTGAGAAAGTGTCTGGACTAAAATACCCCACTTTCCTCTCACTCTCTTCTCAACTCTCTGTAGTCTTGCTTCCAACTTCAGTTTTCAACTGAAACTACTCTCACCTGTTACCAATGATCTCTTAATTGCCAAATCTAATAGCCATTTCTCAAGCCTTCTTCTTCTTTTTTGACCTTTCTGATGCGTTTGACACTATCACACTTCTTCTAGACACTTTTCTCTCTCTAGCTTTTCATGATGTTTTTCTTTCCTGATTTTCCTTCTACCTGTCTGACTATCCCTTCTCAGTCTCCTTGGCTGCATCTTCCTCTAGATCATGGCTTCCTCCATGGGCATCCTCCAAAGGTTATTCTTAGTTCCCTTCTCTTTTCCCTCAAAACTATCTCGTTTATAAACTAACTTATCTCTCCCAGAATTATCCTGGAGAAGACTCAGGCAGGATGTATCTCTCCAAGTATCTGAACGGTTGTCTTGTGGAAAAGAAATTATTTGTTCTTTTTCACTCCAAAGGGAAGAACTAGAGCAATGAATATAAGTTGGAAAGAGACAAATTTATGATGTCAGGAAAAACTTCTCAGTGCAGTACAAACAGTTATGGTTTTGCCTTGAGAGGTCATTAGTTCCTCCTCCTTGGAAGTCTTTAAGTAGAATTTGGATGACAACTTGTACAGTATGTTATAGCATGGATTACTCTCAATTTTGAGTTTGACTAGAGGCCCACCAAGGTCCTACTTTGTTCTGATTCTGTGATCAACCAACCGGTGACCTCTGGGATGGTGTCTGCTTGTGTCTTTCATCTCCACAGCAGAACTTACAACACAGATGTTACATTTATTTATTTATTTTTATTTGTATTTATTCTGTGTATGTGTACACATGTTGTTTTCCCAGTTAAAACATAAGTTCTTTGAGAACAGGGAATATTTCATTTTGTCTCTTTACTCCCAGCACCTAGAACAGTTCCTGGCACATAGAAGGCTCTTAATCAATGTTGTTTAATTGATTATAATGCTTTAGGGTTGGCAAAGTTGTTTCTTCACAACAAATCTGTAAAAAATATCCCCATTTTACAAATGAGGAAACTGAGTCTCCGAGAGGGAAAGTGACTCACCCCAGGTCACACAACTTGAAACACGAGAGTAAAGATCCTAACATAATTCTTCTGACTCAAAGTCCAGCAGTTATCCTACCATTCTACATCACTTCTCACACAGCCATTTAATTTTGAAAATAAATATCTGGTTCATTTCAAAACCCAAAACTCTGTTTCTCCTTGGCAAAATAGGCAAGAGTTAGAATGTTTGCAACCCCACTGAGTCAGAATGTTGTGGAAACTAAGGAATGATCTAGTTTAACTCCTTCATTTTATAGGTACATAAACTGAGGCCTGGCCACGTAGGTGGTACAGTTGGTAGAGTGCTGGGCCTGAAGTCAGGAAGTCTTCTTCTGCGTTAAAATCTGCCCTCAGATACTTACTAGCTGTGTGACCCTGGGCAAGTCATTTCACCCTGTTTGCCTCAGTTTCCTCATCTGTAATATGAATTAGAGAAGGAATTGACAAACCACTCTAGTATCTGCCAAGAAAACCCCAAATGGGATCATGAATAGTCACACTGAACAACAACAACAGCCATCCTGAGGCCTAGAGAAGGGATGTGGCTTTCCCAAAGTTACACAGTGTAGCAGATGGTAGAAGCAGGTCCCAATGCTCTTGACCAGGGTGGGGAACCAGCTCTTGATTCAGTGCTTTTTTATTTTATCACATCCTACTGCCGCAACTAATGAAAGAAAGAAGAGATTCTCTTAAACCATCTAGTTTTAACTGTGTTTCCAGGATGTCTAATTGATACTTCTACTTATTAAATTATTGTTTCTTATCATTTGTTTCTATTCCTTATTGTCTTTTTATTGATATTTTATATTTTTACCATCATATTGATTTTTTAATGCATCCTTCACTCTCCTACCGGCAAGTCATCTCTTGTAACAATGACTTAAAAAGAAAGATCTGGATGGGTGAGGAAAGGCGAAGCCTTCTAACAAAACCAGCCAACACATCAGTCCTCTCTGACAGTCTGTGCAGTATTTCATATCTTTAGTCTTCTATTTATATAAATAAGGGAAGGCATTTTTTCTTCTCTTCTCTGGGCCAATCCTATTCTCTTTTTGAGAATATAACGACTGGTCTGGTTTAGCCTATACTGAAAAAGAAACCTTCTACAATATACTGACAATCATTCATCCTTTGCTTGAATGCCTTCTGTGAAAAGGGCCTACCCCACTACCTCCCAACGATTCCCATTTCACTTCAAGATAGCTCTAATTGTTTGAAAGGGTTTTTTTCCCCTGATGTAATGGGGACCTGGTAAAAGATATGGGGCAATACACACACACACACACACACACACACACATACACACACACATATATTCTCTTCTCTGGTAATTTTAATTACATGGTCTTCTCACTTAACTATTTTTAGTAACAAACTTGTGAGGGTGGCCGAGTTATTACATGTGGGTAAGTATTAGAAGTCCAAAAGAAAAACAGCCATAGAGAATGGCCCAATTCCTTTCCTCTATAGGTCTTCAGGGGTGGTTTTATTATAGCTCTTCTTATTACAAAGACACTTTTCCTCCAGAACCTGCCAGCTTAGGCCATATCTGAACTGTTGAAATGAGTCTCTAACACATCCAGTCCCAAGTCCTGCATTTTCACGTGACTTGTTCTTTACTCAGCTATTTCTGAGTCCTTACCGTGTGTCCTTGGTACTGTGGGAGTGTCAAGAATCACAGAATTTTAGATCTGGCAGTGATCTTAGAAATCATCCAGTTATGGTGACCAGATGGCCCAATTATCCTGGGACAGTCCCAATTTTAAACATTCAGTTCTCTTGTTTCCACAAGTCACTAAAATGTTCCAGAAATTCCAAGATTTTGGCAAATGGCAACTGAATGAAATAATTCAGCAAAAATTACAAGAAATATTCTACTGATTTCTCCACACACATACACATACATATATATCTATTCAACATCACCTGTATAAATTCTGTCTGTTCTTTAAAGTCCAATTCAAAAAGCCTTCCCTCATGCCCCTAGATAGTGATGACCTCCCTCTTTGGCCCTCACAAAGCTCTTTATTTTGTATTTCTCTGATGAATTTATTGTGAATTGCTGTATATTATAGTTATTGGGGTATATGTTTTATCCCCCTTCAGACTCTAAGTTATATGAAATTAGGGACTGTGGCTTATGTGTCCCTTAACCCCTCTCACAACTGTATTCTGCACACAATGAATGCCTAATAAATGCTTCATAGATTCTCAGACTTGGAAGCAACCTTAGAGACCATATAGTCTAGGGATTCTTCACCTGGAATCCCTGGAACCCCCATGGATAGATTTTAGGGGGTACATGAACTTGAGTGGGAAAATTATATCTTTATAGCGATAGAATTAGCATCCTTTCTAGTCCTATATATTTTAATTTATGCATTTACAAATATTATTCTGAGAATGGGTCCAAAGGTCAAAGGGGTGGGTCCATGATACACAAAAGGTTAAGGACCCCATGTCTAATCCAACCTTTACCTGAAAAAAGAAGCCCTTTAGCCCTATGGAGAACTGATGCATGTGCAAATTCAATCAGCTTCCTCAGCTGATGCAACCTCTCATGTGGAGGATGTTAGCTTTCTTCAGGAAGAGTCATGATGATGTGTCAGGGAAGTGCCTTGGATAGACTGTGGAGCACATATGAATATTCTGTAACTGGTTCTTGTTGGTTAACCATGTGGTGGAAAGGCTGTCAGCATGAGTCTGCCTTTCACATCTTGGGGAATTCAGGGAATTTGCTCCTAGCATCTGGTAGGACAATATAGTAAGGAGGAAAAGCCTTAAGACCTTCTTCCTCTGAAAAACAGGCCTTGTTCTTTGGCCTTTTCATGTCCTCTTTTCTGTTCTAGGTGGAGAGAGAAGAGCTTCATGACTCACTGGATTTGAAAGGTTGCTAGTAGAGTGCCCCAGCATCTCAACATTCCAGAGTGTGGATTCCAGAGCCAGTACAACACTGATGTCCCCAAAGAGCAAGAAGGAACTTTCAAGAATGGCCTTCTGGACTCAAGAAAATCTGAATCAAAGACTCATCCAGCATCAAAGCCACATTTGGATGTGAACTTAATGGGACTGATGTCATGTAGGAAATGAGTTTAGTTTTAAGCCTATTCCTTCAGAGACTGAAGTTGGATAGGGGTGAATATGACCTGGAGGCATCAGGAAATTTTTGTACTTTGATTTTCCTACAACTTTAAAGTAAATTTCCCTACTGTCCTCCAACAATTATGGGGAAATAGCTATTGAAGACCCAAGCTCATGGCAATAGAAAAAAAAAGACATCCCAAACCCTCAGAGTTGCCTCCTAAAGCCCTGAAGGACAGATGTAGCTACCTAGTACTGGGAAAAGAGGAGAAGAACCAAAGCATATAGCTTACTGATATTAAGCCTAAATATGCCCTCTTTTCAACTTTCATGCACTACTTCTCATTCTGCCCTCTGGGGACAAGCAGAGAAAGTTGAATCCCTTTCTTCAGTGCAGCATTTCAAATACTTAAAGATAGTTCTTATGTCCCCATTAAGTCTTATTTTCTCCAAGCTAAACACTCCCCTCCTTCAACCAGTGCTCCTAAGTCACAGATTTGATATTTTTTATTGCCCTGTTACTCTCCTCTAGATGCTCTCCAGTGTGTTAATTAGCATTCTTCCTAAAATGTGGCCATTAGAACTGATTATAATATTCCAGATGTGATGTGACCAGGTGTGGAGCTGGATTATGACCTCCCCAGATTTAGTTACTGTGCATCTCTTAATGCAGACTTGGGGTACATTAGTTTTTTGAAGCCACTATATCACACAATGGACTCATATTGAGCTTGTAGTCCATTAAAATCCCTAGACCTCTTTCAGACAAATGCCTATGGAGCCATATCTTTCCCATCTTGAACTTGCAAAGCTGCTCTTTTAAACCCAAGAATAAGTCTTTTCCCTATAAATTGATTCTTACATGATTCAACCCAGTGTTCTAACTTGTCAAGATCTTTGTGAATAATGACCCTGTGAACTAATATCCTGAGTATCCTCTATGGCTCTGTGTCATAATACACATTGTAAAAACATTCCATCTATGCCTTTATCCAAGTCATTGATAAAAAATGTTACACACCAAATGACTTAGCACAGATCCCTAGGGCATTCACTCTACCAGAGGTCTATTTCCAAATTGAAGTCAAAACATTATTTGGGTCCAGTCACGCAACCAGCTCCAAATCCACCAAGCTGTACTGTACTGTCTAGATCAGAGATCTCAAACATGTGACCCTTGACCCACATGAGGCCGATGACACTATGGAGTATCATCCAAACCAGATTAAAATGTTGTTCCTATCTGATTTTAATGTGTTGATATATTAATAAAAAAGAAACGTATATGGTTTTCTAAGTCAGCATGCTACCCACAGGGTTCCTTATGTACGGTTTGGTGACCTGTTTCTATTTGAGTTTGACCACCTCTTTCCATACGCTCCACAGGAACAGCATGAGAGACTTTGTCAAATGCTTTGCTAAAACCTAAGTAAATAGTATCTAGAACAATTTCTTGTAGCAGTTTGTCAACATTGTTTAAAAAAAAAAAGGAGATAAGGTTAGTCTAGCATAACCAATTCTTGAAGCCATGCTGGTTTTCTGTGGTTATCACTGCCTTTTCTAGTTGTTCCATAACAATCACTTTGATAATACACACTAGAATTTGGCCAGAAATTGAAGTCAAACTTTGGCCTATAGATTCAGTTTCAACCTATGCTCTTCAATCTTATTAGTACTTCTGTCCTCTAGGAGCCTTCAAAGATTGGTAAAAATCTAGTAAATTGAAACTCAAATCAAGCTTAAAAGAGGGAGAATATAAGCTTATTTTACAAGAATGAGATCAAATTAAGCAAAACAAGCAGAGAAAGTCTCTGAGGTCTCTTCTGATCCTCTGAAACACAGGGATCAAAAGTCAACATCACAAATTATATGGAGAAAACTTCGCTAGGGAAAAACACAGAGGGAAAAGTCTAGGGTCATAGATAACCACAAATCATATAGTCAGTCACATAGTCAACAAAGAAAAAAATCAAACAAGATAGTGAGGTACATGAAGGGGGTATATGATATCTGAGGACCAAGAATATATTCTTGCCATTCCAAACTAATAATAGCTTAATTGAAGTGTTTATCTGTTTATCTTCAATAGCTATTTCCCCATAATTGTTGGAGGACAGTAGGGAAATTTACTTTAAAGTTGTAGGAAAATCAAAGTACAAAATTTTCCTGATGCCTCCAGGTCATATTCACCCCTATCCGACTTCAGTCTCTGAAGGAATAGGCTCAAAACTAAACTCATTTCCTACATGACATCAGTCCCATTAAGTTCACATCCAAGTGATAAAAATCTGTTTATTTCACTAAAGACCCTGACACAGTTCCCCTATTACTTTGTACAGAGTAGGTGATTAATAAAATGTTGGTTCAATTGTATTGACCAAGTAGCAACAAAGGTTGAGGGCCACAGAAAATAGAAACTTATGGACTGACAAAACATCAGTATTGCTCATGTAAATAGGAGTATAATAAACGGAGTTCTCTAAAGTCCATAGCTATATGCATAGCATATATAACTACATATATGCTGTGTGTATAGCTTGGTGGTGGTAGTGATTCCCCCTGATATTTTTTAGATGCAAAACCAATGAACACTGTATGGTATATATTAATATAGAAGGCCACCTAGTTGTAACAATATGGAATACATAAATGCAAAAAAGGGAAAGAATCCTTTGTCATATGAGTTGCCCTGATCTTTTTTTGTTTCAGAAAATATGGTCTCTTTAGGGATAGTCCCCTTCTCTTGTTTTATAGATGAGAAGACTGAGTCCCATAAAAGGAAAATGACTTGTCTAAGATTATTCTGTCTTGTGGAAAGTCTAGAAACAAAGGAGAAGATACATTTCCTGTATTTTAAGAGCTTATGACATATAAACAAGGACAATGATAAAATTTGCTAGAGGATAGTTGCAAGATAGTATATAAGCAAGTGGGTAAGTTTGGACAGAATGCAGAAAATGCAAAAGGAGCTAAGTAAGGCAAAAAATATGAACTAAGCTTAGTCTGGGAATAATAAGAAAAAACACATAGTACTTTAAAATTCACAAAATACTTTGCATACAGTATCTCACATGAGCCTTGTAACAATTTTGGGAGGTAGGCACTATAGTGATTATTGTACCCATTTTACTCATGAAAAACAGAGGCTCTGAAAAGGCTAAATGACTTACCCATAGTTACACAGCTGTCAGAGGGAAGATTCTGTCTGATGATAAATTCAGCACTCTATACACTATGCCACAGAACTTCTCTCTCTGCTCTTTGGAAAGATTTCATACGAGAAATGAACATTGTTTGGCTCAGATGAGTGATTTTAAATTGCTTTATTACTGCAAACATTCTATATTAATCAATCAATCAATCAATCAAAAAGTGTTTATTAAGCTCTCACTGTGGGCCAGAGACTGGGCTGGAGTGTAAGTTAAGTATTGCCCATGTAGTTTATGTGGATGTCTCCATAGGATGTTAAAAAATATAGACAGGCAGCTAAAGTGGTGGCATGGATATTCAGCTTTGGAATCTTACCACTCTTCTAAGGAAACTGTGATTCCTGCCTTGAGGGGAACAAAAAAACAAACAAAAAAACCACAAGGAATCACAAGGTTGGTTACTTCTTTATCCTCTGAGAAAGAGAGATAACATCCTAGAACGATATTTCTGTTCTATCTCCCCAAAGATACTTATGATCTAGGACAGAGGTGTCAAATTCATGAAAATGGCCGCAAAACTCCTGAGTAAAGCCAGAATCAGAGTAAAATGTAGTTGGGAAACATTTAACCAAATAAAAATACAATACAAGGTAATGTTAATTTGTGGTTTTCTAAGTCAATATAGGTACTACAGAAATTTGTTTCTATTTTATACATTTCTATTTATTTCCATCTACCATTCCACTGGTGTAGGGGCATAATTTTTAGGTTCAAAAGCAAAAAAGCAGCTAACTTCCATGGTGTTCTACCCTAAAGGTGGAGGTTAACCCAAACTTATGCCTGCAGGCTTGATTCCTTTCCACCAAATGCTAGTCACACAAAAGACAATTACAAATAGTAAATAGCAAGTAAACCTATTTATTCAAGCAGATATCAAACAAATTAAGAGTTCTACAGATTAGAATATACCTGAAAGGGATGGAATCAAAATGGTAGGTGAGAGGTAGAAATTTTGCCTTAGCTCCTGCACAACCTAGAAAACACATCAAACTTATTTCTGATTAGAAAAAGTTAAGAAAAAGTCATACTGAGTCATTTTTCCAGCTTAGGGCTGCTTAGGAAGATAGAGAGGACACAACTAGCCAGGAATGCAGCAGGAGCATTCCATCACCCAGAGATGGTAAAAGGACTTAACACCTGGTCAGGACATAAATGATCAGAAAAAGATACCTTTACTAGCACTGGAAGCAGGAATGGGTACCATCAGGAAACTGTCACCCATTACCCAGTCCATGGTCACAGTTATACAGCAGAAAGGAATGGTTCCCAATGGAGCAGGGGCCCTACCTGTACAAGGAGCAAGAGCCAGAAACATATCTGTGTAGCTCTAAGCCCATGAACAGAGTGGAGACTCAGTTCTAACCTTAAGTCCACCATATAAGCCCACAGTAAATAAAAATAAAAGTTCATCTCTCCCCTCCCAGAAGTGAGCAGAGCATACCCAACATTAACATAAAGCCCCAAATCAAGAAATGGGCTGGAAAAATGAGCAAAGAAAGAAAGAGCTAACAAAAAATTACTACGGTGACAAGGAAACTCAAGACACAAACACAGAAAAAGACGATAACTTGAAAACATCTTCAGGTAAAACCTAAAAAAAAATACAGATTGGATACAAGCCCAATAAGAATTCCTAGAATAAAGCAATAAAGAAGAGCAAAAATGATTTTACAAATCAAATAAGAGTAGTGAGAAAATGTGAAAAGAAATGAGAGTTATACAAAATAATTTTGAAAAGAGAATTAACAGCTTGGTAAAAGAGGCTTGAAATGATACTGAAGAAAACTCTTTAAAAATTAGAATTGGCCCAGTGGAAGCTAATGATTCTATGAGACATTGCGAAACAAACAAACAAAAAAACAAGTCAAAAGACTGAGAAAAACAAGAGAATGCAAAACATAAGGGGAAAACTGGCATATAAAATAAGTGGAAGAGAAATAATTTAAACATCATCAGATTACCTGAAAGCCAGGAACAAAAAAAAGACTCTTGATAACGTATTTCAAGAAATTATAAAGGAAAACTGCCCAGATATCTTAGAACTAGAGGATAAAGTAGAAATTGAAAGAATCCATTGATCATCTTCTGAAAAAACATCCCCAAATGAAAACTCCCAAGAATTTTATAAATCCAGAACTCCAGGAGAAAACATTGAAAATGGCCAGAAGGAAATAGTTCAAACACCATGAAGATCACAAGTTTTAGCAGCTACCATTGTAAAGAAGTGGAGGATTTAGAGTATGATATTCCAGAAGGCAAAGGAGCTAGGAGTACAACCAAGAATAACCTACCCAGCAAAACTGAGTACTAATCCTACAGAGGAAAAAAAATGGGTCTTGAGTGAAATAGAGGACTTTCAAGTATTCCTGATGGAAAGCCAGACTAGTACTGAATAGAAAATTTGACATTCAAACACAAGATTCAAGAAAAGCATAAAAAAGTTAAACATGAGTGACAAATTATAAGGGATTAAACAAGGTCAAACTGTTTACATTCTTATATGGGAAGATGATACATGTAACCCCTCAGAACTTTTATCATCCACGACGCCCTAGGGGGAGTTTACTTAGAGGATCTGGACATGATTATGTTAATGCTGAGACTATGTCAAAAGAAGAATGGAAGGGTGAGAAAGAGGGATGCATTGTGAGAAGGGGAAAAGGAAAGGAAGGAAAGGGTAAATTATTTCACATAAATGGGGTGTGTAAGGAAAAGTTTATATAGTGGAGGGGGGAAAGGAGAGAGCTAGCAACACATGAATCTCTCTCATCTGAGCTGGTTTGAGGAGGGAAGAATATACATATGCCACAGTTGTGTATAGAAATTCATTTTACCCAACAGTGAAGTAGGAGGGAAAGGGGTAGAAAGGGATAAGAAGGAGGGTATAATAAGGGAGGCAGTGGTTAGAAGGAAAAATAGACTTTTACAGAGGGTATAAAGTAAAAAAAAAAAAGGGATAGGTATAAAAGAGAGTAGGATGGAGAGAGTGTATTCCAGGCACGGGGGATGACTACTGTAAAGACACAGAGAGAGGAAATGGGAGTATCATGAGTGAGGAATAAAGAGAAGGCTAGTTTGATCACAGAGTGCAGGACAGGAATAACATCAATGAAGCTGGGAAAAGCTTGAAGACAGATTGTACAAGGCATTAAAAGCTAAACAGAAGTTTACATTTATCCTAGAGGCATTAGGAAGCCACTGAAATTGGTTGAGTGTGTGTGGGGGGAAGTCACATGGTCAGATATGTGCTTTAGAGAAAACTACTTAGGCTGTAGTGTGTTGATGGGATTAGAGTCCTGAGAGACTTGAGACAGGGAGGCCAGTGACCAAACTTCGTCATTATAATGTAGCTCTGTGGCTTAAAAAAATCAACATGATGCTGATTTACTTAAATAGAAATACTAGCATGTAGGAATAATCATATCATCCTCCATAAGAGGCAGAGTAACATAGCATCACTAGATTTGGAGCAAAGTGATCTGGATTGAAATTTGGCCCTACTACTTACTACTTAGATGATCTTGATCAAGTTATTTAACTTACCCAAATTGTTGTTCAGTCGTTTTTTTTTTTTCAGTCATGTGCAACTCTTTTACCTCATTTGGGGTTTTCTTGGCAAAGAGACTGAAGTGGTTTGCCATTTCCTTCTCCAGCTCATTTTACAAATGAGGAAACTGAGGCAAACAGGGTTAAGTGTCTTGCTCAGGATCACACAGCTAGCAAGTATTCAGAGTCAGCTTTGAACTCAACAAGATGTGGTCAGGCATTCTATCCACTTTGACACCTGGCTGTCCCAATTTGACCAAATGTCCTATGCAAAACAACGTGGCTGAACCAGATTATCTCTAAGGTCCCTTCCATTCTAACACCTCACATTTTTTAAGTGGGGTGGATTCCTTGGAAAGGATGGCAGGCTCCAAGACAGAGAATTTATGTGATACTAGCCCAGGGATCCATAAGAATGGACATGAAGTTTCTTAGTACAGTCAACGCTGATAGAAAAGTTTTCAAGAACAGAGACGGCAAAACAAGGGTGCATCATCCAGTTTCTTCTGGTTGGGGTATAAATACTAGATTTGGAAACCTGAGGGCATGGGTTAGAATCCTGGCTTTGACAGTATTAGCTGTACAATCTTGCTAACTCATCTAACAATTCTGTTTACTCATTTGTGAATGAGGGGGCTGCATTATAGGATTTAGAGTTTATGCTGATCATTTGGGAAAACAGGAAAATGAATGGAATAAAAAGGATGACTTGTCTGAACTTTGACAAGCACTGGAATTATTGATCACAGTCCTTCCCTGGAGTACAAAGATTTGTAATTTTTGAGCTAGAAAAGGGCTTAAGTTCATCCTTATTTTACAGATGAGTAAACTGAGGCCCTGACCTGTTAATTGACTTGCTCAAGATTACCCTGGAAGTTAGTGGAAGGGCGAGGGATTCAAATCACGGGTCCCTGACACCTGATCCAGATCGGTTTCTGCTGCATTGCTTTAGTACAGGCCGTGCTGCTCCATTGCCTGGCCTAGCCTAGGCGAGGTCCTCTAGGAAACAAGCAGCCGGACAGCGGACCTTCCAACTCGGTTTCCACAGTTCCGAAGCCAGGGCGCCTACCACGTGGTGTACAACAGTAGGGCAACGCATGCGCATCCTCCCCCTTTCCCCTAGCCGTCCCTAGCTCCCAACGACGTTGGCCAGCCTTCACACTGCTCTTTCCTTGTTATTGACAGCTCCGCCCCAGCTCTCGCCCCGCCCCTTCCCTCCCTGTTTAAGATTCAACATCAATAGTTCTTGCCTCCTTCTGGTCTGTCTATACTATACCAACCCCGTCCCCACAGAGCCCCCCCCTCCCCCCCCCCCCATTTCCCTCCAGCCATCCTAGCTCCCGAGTGCGCGTGCCCATCCTTCCCAACCCTCCCCTCTCTCCTCCTCCCTCCCTTCCCCACCAAGTCGGAGCCATCCCACGCGCGCGCGCGCGCGTTCCCCGGCTGTCTGGAGTCAGTTGCTCCGGCGTCCGCGCGCGCTAGTCTGTCCCTGCCGCCGCGGGGGCCGCCGGGGCCTCGTCCTGTCGCCGCCAGCGGAGCGCAAGCGCCGGGACCCAGGCGCGCGGCCCCCACGCCTCGGCTCAGCCAGGTGAGCGCCGCCGCTGCCCCCCAGACCCGGACGCTGGGATCCCTCCCGCTCCTGTCAGCAGCCGGAGCACCGCGCGGAGGGGGCAAGGGCGGGCAGCCTGAGGGGCCTGGTGGAGGTGGGGGGGGGGGGGGGGGCGCCTGGCTGAGCCGAGGCGTGGGGGGCGGGCGCCCGGGGGCCCGGGGCGGGGGGGTGAGAAGGGGGCCCTGCGGGCTTGGGCTGGGCGGGGGGGTGCGAGTGTCGTCCGGAGGGAAGCGTTTTGTAAGGGGGCAGGAGCTCCCTTCCTCCCGCTCCCAGGGAGGCGCGGATCTCGAAAGAAAGCATAACTAGGGCCCACGGAGAGAAAAGGGGGGTGGGAGTGAATGGGCGGGCGGGCCCAGGGTGTTTACAAATGCTCCGGGAGGTGGGGGGAAGGGGAGGGAAGGAAGGGGTGCTGTTTACAGGGGCGGGGGGGTGGAGAGGGAGGGAGTGAGAAGGCTGCGCCCGCAGATGTGCAATGGGAAGGTCGCACAAATGCCACCCCTTCAGAAAATCAGTTTTGCCAACTAGTCCTGGCTTCTGTCAGCTGCCAGGCTTTGCAGCCTTTTCATCTAGAATAAGGACTATCAACTCACTCCCGCTTCCCTTCCCTTCCCAGGGGAGAGGCATCCACCTGAAACCCAACCACTTGTGGGGCTGCAGAGTCTCCGGGCTGTGATTGTTTACGGTTCTGTCCGGTTTTGTTTGTTTTTTTGGCTTCTTTGTTTTCTTTCTCTTTTTTGTTTAAGGTTGGTAGCGTTGTACCCTAATTACCCCGAGGGTTCTGTTGGTGGGGTTTAAACTTCAGAGACTTTTCAAGCTCGGGTTTCGATTCAGAGGTTCCTTTCGGAAATGTTTGAAGAAGAGTGGGTGGGTTGTGGATCTTGGATGGAAAGTGTTTGGGAGCTTGCGTCACTTTCAATTGCATGGCTAGCATTTCTGAGAAGTGATTACGCTAGGCATGTGCTGGAGTGTTATGTGATTTAAGGATGGACAGGACCCCCTCTTTCAGATTTTCGTAGACCCACACATGCACACAGTGGATGTGTAAGGATTTGAAATGTAAAGATCTGAAGTGCAACTTTTCATCCCTCAGCATTGTCATTGCAGCTTAAAAAAACAACACACACACACAGAGAGAAGCCAGGTGTTTTAATAACTGTATTCACTTTAGATTAAACGAGTTCCACATTCGCATAGTCGTGCAGCATTTTGCTAATATTAATTGAAATTCATATAGTTAAACATTCTCCCACAGACACACGCAGAACGACCAAAAATCAAGAACTGATATATCTTTAGACTGTTGTTATTGCTATGTATAATTCTGACTGGATAATAAGCCAAAAGTTTACTTCATTAGTTGGAACAACTTATTCTAGTTTAATTTGCTTCTGAGAGATCTTCAGTGGAAAAATCCAGAAGCGGCATAGAACCATCAAAAGCAAAGGAATGAAAAGCGGTCTTTTATTACTGCTTCAAAAGATAATATCATAGTCACTGGAGAAGATAGGACTACAACGTAATGATAAACATATTAACTTAGTTGGCTTTGTGACCTCGATACATTGTGTAACAGTACAGTGGCTTAAGACAAACATTGAGTTGTATAGCTTTGTAAGTTTAGGAAAAATGCTACGTATACTTATCTTCATATTTAGACATTCAGACTGCTGGATTTTCTTTTAAGTGACTTTTTTAAAGTTTTTAAAAAATAAACATAACTCAGTAATGACAAAAAAAAAGGGGGGGGGGAGCAAAGTCCTGCATGAAACCCTATTGGTAAAACTGTATGAGTTAATACATGGTTGTTTTGCAGTTGTTCTCAAAAAGGTTTGGGGGTTTTCGAGAATTACAAGCTCAATTTGAGGCAGTGTGATATAGGAGCTTAAAATGCTAACGTTATCTTAAGCTGTATTAAGAAAGGCATAGTAACAGAACCAGTGAATTGATGGTTTTGCTGTACTCTGCTCTAATCACAACAGTATTTAAACCACACTTTAGGAAAGACATTGATGAGGGTATCCAGAGGAGAGCAACTTTAGTAATTAAGGGCCTTCTGATCCTGTCAAATGAGATTAGATTGAAGGCACGTGGAAATGTTTAGTCTGGAAAAGAGAAAACTAGGGGTAGGCAGGCATGGCTTGTTAGTTGTCATGTTAAAGAGAGGTTAGCCTTGGTTCCAAAGGGAGGAACCAGAAGTAGTGGGTGAAGTTTTAGAAAAAAAATAACTTAGGCTCTTATCCAAGGAAAAACATCTTAACCAAAATATCCAGAAGTGGAATGAACTGCTTTGGAAGGTAATTAGTCAGCTAGGTGATAGTGGGTAAGAGTGCTGAATATGGAGTCACGAAGATGTGAGTTCAAATTCTACTACAGTACTGTGTGACACTGGGCAAGTCACTTAACCATTCTGTGCCTCAGTTTTCTCATGTTTTTATTGCAAAATGAAGACAATAATAGCACCTATTTCTCTGGAACTGTTGTGAGGATAAAATGGCACAATATTTGTAAAGTGCTGTGCAAATCTTAAAACACTATGTAAATGCTAAGACTATTACTACTACTGTTAAGGTCCCTTCCAAATCCGGCATTTGGTGATTATGTGAACAAAAAAAACAAGCAAAAAAAATTCTCTTCTTCTATGTCATTTCAGATCTGATTGATGTTTTGCTACCTTTGGACTTGTCTTTATTACTCTTATTATTTTTTAAATAGTTTAAAGTGAGTATAGTTTTGGTTCTGCTAACTTCATCACTTTCTATAGCTCTCCTTGTATTTCATTATATTCATTGTGTTTAAATGTTTTAAATGCCATAACATTTAAGTGCCATAAACACCCTATTATATGAATTTTAGACCACATCTATAATTTTGTTGGTACAGGGAATTTAGAATAAAATTTCTAGTATTAATGCTGATAAGCTCTTCTCCTTAGAGTTTACTAATCTTAAGAGAGTTGCTTGGAGCTGCTAGGTTGGTTGTAATCTGTCTGAGGTTAATCTATCTGAGGGAATTGGGTCTTCCTGATTCCCAATCTAACTCTCCATCCACTAGGCCATATTATCACTACATTAATTTATCATATTTTTTTCAGTCATTCTCCAGTTGTTGAACATCTAGGTTCCCCCTCCCCAAGTTTTGGCTATTATAGAGTAGTTACAATGGGGGGGGGAGTAGGAGGGGTTTTATGATAATGTTTTAGGGATAAAATTTTACATAAAATTTGATTGTGGATTTTTTTTTTGTGATTCATATTGAAAAATGTTTGCAGTATTGCACATGATCCTCCAAAATATTTGTATCAATACACGGTCCTACCAGCAGTCTAAGAGTGTTTTTTTTCTCCCCTCCACTGCCCTTCCAACATCACAGCAGTGGTTTTCTGACATTTTCTTTTGATGAACTTTATTGCTGTCTGATCTTATTTTTAATTATTCTTTGCATTAATTCTCATTATAAGTACAAGGTGCTAGGGGAAGAGTAACATCTTGCTTTGTTGAAATGGTTGATTGAAAAAATTTGAGAACTACCTTTTAGAGATCTTCTGTCATATTGGCCTCTATACAGTTTGAGGTCTTGATTCATGAAACAGGAACTTGTATTTCCTCTGGCTTACTTTCTTGTAATCCTACTCAGAGGAAGTTAGCAGGTAGGTCTTTTTAGCAGAGAGTAGACAATAACTATTCCTCAAGAACCTGTTTTGGTACATAATCAGTCTTCTCCATGTCTGAGAAATGGGGGAACAGGAATTCTAGGAAGTTAGGCTTATGAGCCCTTAAAGAACACCTTCTCAATATTAACGTTTTAGCTTGGAATAATTGAATGTTTTGGCACATGGCTTGTTACTTTTTTAAAAAATTTCTATTATGTATTATTCCTTGGGTTACCTTAAAAAAACAACAAAAAGTATAAAGGGTCCCAATTAGAAATACACCAATAATTCTATTTGAGGAGCACTACATGACAGCCTAAACCTCAAGAACATAGTGGTTTGTTCATGTCAGTATGCTCAGATGTTTTATGTTTTAATTTGTTTTCATTTGGGGAGGGAATTTAATTGTTTTTTTCCTAATGATTCTTTCCTTTTCATTCTCGATATTATCTCTTAGGAGATACCTATTAATCTCTTGGACATTCTGACAGATATAAATGAGAGAATATGTTTAATATTTTAAAAGTATTTTTAATGCTTTTTTAATTACTACATTTTCCAAGACTTTGAGTCTGGGTCTGGTGATTGACCCTATTTGTTGTTTAAGGGCAGCCATGGTTATGTTTTGAAAGGCTCATTACAAGGTTGTCCATGGGATGATGTACCACTTGCCTCCCCCCACTGTCCCACATACAAGCAACCCTTGAAAACCATCTAGTTATAAAGGGATTGTGGAGGGGTGGCCATAGTAGTTCAAATCTTTGAAATAATAAAAGCAAGTACATTTCTCATATAAAGACTTCTTTCAACTTTATTAGTAAAGACTTATAAAGACTTCTTTCAAATGTGTCACTTTTTGGGTAATATTCCATTTGCAAGATAATTTATGTTTACATTTTCATTTATAACCTGACAGAAAAGCAGTCTCTTGGCAAACATTTTGTGATAGTAGTGTGGATATAAACTTTTTAGGAAGATTTGAATTGCAGGTATTTGGTTTTTCATTTGAATGAGATGAGGAATATAATCCCTTTTCGGTTAGAGAAGAAACACTCTTTGAACACAATCAAACAAGCAAAATTTCAAGGTTCAGATTTCATTGGAACCTAGAATAGATCTTGGAAGTCATGTAGTCCAAGATCTTCATTTTTCTAATGCATAAATTTAATCCTGGAGAAGTTAAGTCACTTGCCAAAGGTCACACAGGTAGTGAATGGCCGCACCAGGTTTTAAACCTAAATCCTGACTCCAAATTTAGTGTTCTTTCCAGGATATAGTGCTTCCTGCTGTGTAGGAATATGCTTTCATAGTTCAACCACAATGAAATAATTTTGACATCCTGGAGAAACTTTTAAATATAGTTATAATTTTAGAATACATTTCTAAATTTACCTGTAATTTGAAATGTCAACATATTTGTCACATGCTTCCACATTACTCAGATCTTTTCCTTCTAGACATATTTGTTCTTACTACTTTGCATTTGTCTATACTAAACAGAGTAGTTAATGGCCCTTTCATTTTTTCTGAAAACAAAAGCCCATATTTTTAATAGCAGTATTTATCCAGTGATATATATCTATGGGTCATGGAATATACCTCCAAAAGATTCAAGATGAGATTAGAGTAATGAAAAGTGTGTAAGTAGGCTGTAACAAATTACCAAAAAAAGAAATATAAAGGTAAAATAATATAAAGCATTTAATCAAATATAAGTGCAAAAAAATGGGCTAGTCATGTGGTGAGAGCATGGGATTACTGTTGATAGCCCATATGCTTTATTGGTATCTCCATGATTGTAGAAGAAATTGAGAAAGGCCTCTAGCATGATGAGTGAATGTATGGTAGATAGAATATGGACAAGTGTCATAGGAAGAAGAGGCATAGAGAGGTTGATATCTTCATTGTTGGAAGGAATGCTTGCTTCCATTGATAGAATCACTTGATAAAATGATTGCTAAGCTCCAATAGAATACTGAATTTTATATGGTTTGAGATTACCAGCTTGATTTTTTTAATGATATGTGTGTCATCTAACAGCAGTTTTTTTATGACAATAGATGACTTTTATATATAGCTCTTTAAGGTTTACAAAGCATTTACATATATTATCATTAATAATCTATGTTGTACTAGGGAAGATGAAGGTTTAGATTTTTGCCTTCATGGAGTTTACAATCTAGGGTGGGATAAGACATCAACACAAATACTTACACAATAATACCAGATAAATTATGTGGAAAAAAGTGCCAAAATGGATGTGAGAATCTTTGACATTTTTCTACTTCTGTAAATTTTATTTTCCTACTTTTTGTTTGAGACAAGAAAGCTAGTTAATCTACATGTCATTTAAATGATATAAAAAGTATCAAAAAATGATACAAAAAGTACCACCTGATACTAAATTGGGATTTGGGGAAGGGAAGTGAATGAATTACAGAAAGTAATAGCTAATTTCTATTCTTGCTATATTTGTTTATCTTCTCAGATATTGCTTTTGAATCATAGTAGTGTTAAAAGTAACGATTGGATAAAAACTGGGCTCTCTCAAGTTTAACTTGCTGTCACTAGAGATTTTTTTATAACATTATTTATTGGGGGGGAGGGGAAGGGAAGGGCAATTGGGGTTAAGTGACTTGCCCAAGGTCACATGACTAATAAGTGTTAAGTATCTGAGACCAGATTTGAACTCAGGTCCTTCTGACTCCAGGGCCGGTGTTCTATTCATTGCACCACTTAGCTGACCCTATTACATTACTTTATGATATTGTGTGTCTGGCACATAAGATTTTTCATTATTTTTTTTATTAATATGGTCAGTTATACTTAAATTTTTCTCATTGTCGAACCAGCCTGCATTACTGGGATAAATCCAACCTGTTCTTAGAGTATGATAATCCTGCCTTCTGTACCTTTATTAAATCACTGATAAAATGTTGACTATAACAGCATCAAAGACAAATCCATGAAGGAGGGAAGAGGTGGGGGAGAGGGAACGACACATCTGTAATATAATGCCAAGGAAAGGCAACTTCCCAAGGTTCAAAATACCAGCATAGGTGCTCTCCATTTTATTCAGTGACAAACCAAGAACAGAGAAGATCAAAACATGACATCATTCAAAATACAGCATTTACTAAGTGTGATTAAATAATCTCCAAGTACTACCCCACCCCAGGACCTTCCAATCATTCAATCAATTACAAAGTCCCTGTTCTAAATACTACTCCACCCCTAGGCTGTACCTTCATTTAGTCCACCACAAAGCCCCTCTTCTCAAATAGAGATTAGTTTCCAAACATAAGTAAAGTACATTCATTTGTTCAACCATAGAACACAAAAAGGTCAAAAGTTCCCCACCCCTGGATCACAATTGAATCTACCCCAGAGTTACATCAAGTTTAAGCACAGCACTTAATACCCAAATGGAGGTCTTTTCTTCATCTTGACAGGAGGCAAGTTCTCAGCAATCTTAGTTCCTGGGGAGACAAGGCTTAGCAAGGCCACAAGATACATTGCCAGTCTCTTCATTAATTCATCCTCTGTCTGCAGAACAGTCCTAGAACCCCTGAAAACATTAGCAAAACCCTCTCCCAGGATTTCTGTAAACATACAACAAGAAAATCCTTCTTCAGGGCTTCTGAACCAACAGAAAGGTTCCCAGACCCCTGCAACAACAGCACTGTCCTTCACCAGTGGACAGTATTCACTCTGTCTGCAGGACAGTCTCCAGACCCCTGCAACAACAGCACTGTCCTTCACCAGTGAACAGTATTCACTCTCTGTCTGCAGGACAGTTTCAGGGCTTCTTAGCCAACAGCCAGGTTCCAGGACTTCTTCAACAAAAGGACTGTCTTTCACCAGTGGACAAATCTGGCAAAACAACATCAAAACAGACAGACAAAGTACCAGCAAAACAGCCATGTCTCCTCAGTCCTTGGCAGCTCAGGGGGCAGGTCTCAAAAGTCCAGGGCAATTCAAAGTGGCCCCCAGCAATTCTCTCAGTCTCTCTCTCTCTCTCTCTGCCTCCACGAGGTGCTGCTTCCAAAAAGTTCTTCTGCCTCTCTCTTGTCTCTCCAAATCTAGTCACCAGCTCCTCCCAGTTCAGGACTTTCTTTTCACATCAACAAGTCCATCCCACAGGTGGGATTAACAAGCTCTGGGTTTTAACACAATCAGTTTGAAAACCAAGCCAATACAGGGGAATCTTTATATTCCATTACTATCACAACATCCCACAAGTAATTTCCTTCCAAGTTATTTTCCTTCCAATTAATAATTCCATTAATACTCTTCAGGTAGAGTCAACAAATTCCAGACTCACTTAATGGTATTGTCATTTGGCCTACATTGCTCCACTTATACATAAGGATAAAAAGCATGAAGACATACATCTTTTTGATGTATTGCCATAATCTCATTGCTAGTATTTTCTTTAACATTTATACATCAGTACTCACTAGGGAAATTAGTTTTCTTTGTTTTTACTCTGGTTTAGGTATCAAGGTCATATTTGTGGCAAAGAAGAATTTTTGTAGGATTCCTTTTTTCCCCTGAAAAGCATTTTATATAGTACTAGACTTAATCTTTAAATATTTGATAGAATTCACTTGTAAATATATCTATTCCTGTTTTTCCCCCTTTGGGAGTTCATTTATGACTTGTTTAATTTCTTTTCCTTAAGATTATTTAAATATTTGACTTCCTTTTCTGTTTATCTGGGCAATTTATATTTTTATAAATATTCATCAATTTCATTTAGATGGTCAGTTTTATCAACTTACAAGTAGATGAAATAACTCTTAATCATTGCTTTTATTTCTTGTTCTTTACTTGTGAATTCATTTTTTAAGCTTTGATAATGGTAATTTTGTTTCCTTTTTAATCAAATAGCTAATGGCATATCTATTTTATTGCTTTTCTCCTCCCAAAACAACGCCCATAGTTTTATTAGTTCAGTGTTGTTTTTTTTAGCTTTCAGTTTTGTTAACCTCTCCTTTGATGTTTGGGGGGAGGGGGTTGGTGTTTAATTGGAGCATTTTTCTTTTTCTATTTTATTGCTGAGAAGTATGAAATTTCCCCTAAATACTACTTTGGCTGCATCCCACAAATCTTGGTACATTGTCTCATTGTTGTCATCACCTTTAATTGAATTATTGGTTGTTTCTATGATTTGTTTTTTAATCCACCCATTCTTTAGGACTAGGTATTTGTTTTCCAATTAATTTTAGTATATATTTCAAAGGCCCTTTATTGAATATAATTTATATTGCATTGTAGTGAGAAAAATAAATAGTATTTCTGCTTTTCTGCATCTGTTTGTGGCATTTTTATATTCAAATGCATGCTTAGTTTTTGTGAAGGTGCTGTGAAGAGCTGGAAATAGATTTATTCCTTTCTTTTCCTATTCAGGATTCTCTAGTGTTTCATCATGTCTAAATTTTCTCAAATTCTATTCATTTTCTTATTTTCTTTCTTGTGTATTTATGGTTAGATTTATGTAGGACTCAGAGGGATAAATTGAAATTCCCCACTATTTTATTTTTATTGTTACTGTTTCCTCCTATAGCTTATTTAACTTTTTATTTGAGAATTTGGATTCTATACCATTAGGTCGATATATGCTCAGTATTTATATTAATTCATTGCCTATGATACCTTTTGACAAAGTGTAGCTTCCCTGATTATCTCTTTTAATTAGGTCTATTTATGTTTTTTCTTTCTCTGAGATCATAATTGCCACCCCTGCCTTTTTTTTAAACTTCAGCTGAAGCATTAGGTTCTGCTCCAACCCCTTATTTTAACTCTATCTTTTTCTTCTATTTCAATTGTGTTTCTTGTAAGTAACATATTATTGGATTCTGGTTTATAATCCTTTCTTCTGCCCTCTTCTTTTGAATTCATCCCACCCAGACTCATGATTGTTAACTATATTTCCCTCTAGTCTTATGCTTTTTCTTCTTTTTTCCCCTCTGTTCTCTTTTTAAGAATCTATTTTGCTTCTGAACACTGCCTTCTTTAATCTACCCTCCTTCTTATCTCTATTCCTCTTTCTCTTTCCCCTTTTCCCCTTTGCTTCCTTTTTGGGTTAGATGAATATCTGTACCTACTGTGTGTGTGTGTGTGTGTGTATGTGTGTATTCTTCTTTCCCTGTTCCAGATAAGATTGGAATAAGGTTCAAGGGTCATCCATTCTTTCCTCCTCCTTCCTCTGTTTTATAAACTCTTCTTTGCATGCCCCATTTATAGCTTGCCCCATTCCTCCTTTTTCCTTGCCTGTCTCCCAGTGCATTCCTCTTCTCCACCTTTCTTCTTTTAAAGTGATTCAAAAACAATCATGCATTGTTTTTTAGAAGAGAATTATAAATTTTCTTTTGAAAAATGGGCAAGGTATTTGTATTTTCCTTTCTCACACTTTTGTCCTATCAGGAGGATTCACTTTTTGTTGTTGTTTAGTCATTTCTGCCGTGTCTGACTCTTTGTGACCCAATTTGTGGTTTTCTTGGCAGTGACACTGGAGTGCTTTGCTATTTCCTTCTCCAGCTCATTTTACAGATGAGGAAACTGAGGCAAATTGGGTTAAGTTATTGGCCCAGGGTCACATAGCTAGTAAGTGTCTGAGGCCAGATTTGAATTCAGAAGATTGAGTCTTCCTGACTGTAGACCTGACATTCTATCTACTGCACCACCTAGATCCATGTGTACTCACTAACATTATAGTTATTGGCACAAGAGTTCAACTGTCTGATTATATGGATTGCAGTCCACTATTGGCAGCATGCAATGTAATTTACATTCCTTACGACTAAGCACCTAACACCCCCCCCCCTTTATTTAATCTATCTAGTACCAGATTTCTTTTGGTCACCAAAATATTTTAGGTTTTTTTGTTCCCTGATTATGCTGTTTATTTGATATTCAAAGATTGTAGTATCCTGGATCCATGTAGAACTTTCCTGAAAGAACTTTGGAGAGAACTTTATGTTGTTGTAAGTTAGGCTTCAGATTCTAGAGGCAGTCTCTATTTGTACTTTATTACAGGTGCTGCCTTATCTTAGGAATATTTGGTGCCCACATGTGCAGAGATTTTTTTATAAAAGATAATAAAAATCAAAGACAAAACTTTATTACACTTTACTCTTGCTATGCTTATTATCACTTACATTTGACTTCATTTTTTGCACTAGTCTCAGCACCCGTACAGCGATTTGTACTAATTGTTCTCCCATCCTTTTGCTATTTTAGGACAGCCTGTTAGAATGAAAGGGTGACAGGGAAACCAGCACTTTCTGTCTTTGTTATTATAGCAGTTGCCCTCAAATAAGTGAAAACCAATTCTTATTGGTTTTCTTATAAAAAAAGAGAGTATTTTATAAAAATGGAAATTGGCAATTTCCCTTTAAAATGGAGGCCCATTTTGATTAGTTTGATGATTTGTTAGAAATGGAGCCTTTTGCCATAGTTTACTGAAGGGGCCCTGTTTTCTGCAAACTGTAGGCCGATAAACTTGACTTCAGTATGTATTTTCAAATGTGATTTCTAGCCAATGTGTCTGACTAAATGAAGGCAGACCCAGCTCTTGCATACCTATTTTAGCAAAAACTTGAAGTTTGCATGAAACTGAATAATCAAGAAACTCAGTAAGTGAGAAACTATACTATCTCAAAATTGCACACAAATTAAGCCAGATGCTCATAGGTAGTAGGAAAGAGGGCCTACCAGCAACAGTATATACAAACAAATTGGCAGCCCCCCAGCATGACCAGAAATGGAATAGAGATAGATAGCTTGCAAGATTCTGAGTCTAGAGATAGAGCTGCAGACTTCCCTGAGAAAGATGCAGAGTTGACCGGAAGCCCCAAGCTGGGACCTTGGAAGTCACCACAAATGCAGGTGACTAATGTGGTATGGAAGTGTTCAGATCAGGAGAGCTCAGGTCTCCCAAACTCTGAGATCCCTAGGACTCTGCCTGGAGATGCCAGAGAGGCCCCTGAATATATAGCACTCTGAACCTCAAAGATTAGGGCCCTAACTCTAGGAAGTGTGGAGGTCAGTAGGGTAACCTAAATGACCTAGAATAAGAGCAACCAGGGTCAACTACCTCACTTCAAAGCCATCAAGGAGTGGTGCCTGTCCCTATCACAAAAGCCTAATTTGGAAACTAGAGCTGGGGAGATGAATAAGCCAAAGAAGACATTGGTCAGCATGAAAATCATTCTACTCCTAGAAATGGTCAAAAATCCAGTTTAGGAAGAAAGGGTAACTCCATTAAAAAAAACTATAAGCAGAGTCAAAGAAGTAAATTCATTTTCTGTGAAAACCATATGAATGCCTTGAAGAAATGAATTGAGACAAGAAATGAAATAAAATCTATGATAGGAATAAATGGAAAGAGAACAAATAATTTAGGAAAGAAAGTGATAAATCATCCAAACGGGGGACCCCTTGGAAACTAGAATAAACCAATTAACTATGTGAGACAGCAAGAAATACTAATATAAAATTGAAAAAATATTAGAAAATGAAACATAACTAATATTTTTAAAACTGTCCTAGAAAACAGGCTTAGGAGAGATCATTTAAGAATCTAATTAGTATTCCTAAAAGCCATGATAAGAAAACATGAGAATCATAAAAAAAAAAAACCCTGTCCAAATCTGTTAGAACCAGAATGATAGAGACAGAACCCACTGATTGCCACCTGAAAGAAACCCCCAAGGAAAAAGTCCCAGGCATTTCATAGTCAAAATATAGAGCTTACATGTCAAAGAAAAAATAACACAAGCATTCAGAAAGAAGCAGTTTAAATTCTAAGGAACCACAGTCAGAATCACATAAGACCTGTCAGCTTCTACTTAAAATGAGAGGACATCTTAGAATACAATATTCCAAAAGGCAAAAGATACAACTTTACATCCAAGAATAACCCTGTAAAGCTGAGTATAATCCTATAGGGAGAAAAATGTATATTAAATTTAACAGAGGACTTTCAAGCATTTCTTATGAATAGACGAGCTGAGTTGGAACTTTAAAAATATTAACACAAGAATCTAAAGAAATCTAGAAAGGTAAATTTAGCCTACCGGAGGTTTTATGATTATGTAGAACTAACATTCTCATAGGATGAGAAGAGAGAGGTGTCCTATTAAAGTCTTTGAAAGTCCTGAGAGAATTAAATTTAAGAAAATAGAAATGGGGTGAGAGGAATTCATATGTTGTGAGGGTTTTGAAGACAGGAGGGAAAAGAAAGGGTAGAAGGAGTACACTAGTGCAAAAGGGAGGAATAAGAGGTTGGAATGTGCTATTTCTCAAAATTAGGGTAAGTGAGAAGAATAGTAGCCAAAATTGAGAAGGGGTGAGGGGAAATGGGTATCTAATGGATCTTATTCTTAACTGAAATGAGCCATGGATGATTGAACACACATACCTTGCAGTTTGGTGTAAAAATACAGCAAACTTAGTAGAGAAACATAGGAATCGAGAGGGAGTAATGCTCAAGAGGGAGGATAATATTGGGGAGGGAATAATCAAACTTCCTGACCCTAAGAGAGAGATGGGGGGAAAAAAGAAAAGCAAAGAACTATAATCTCAGGGGATACACATCAGTTGGGGAATTTCTGAACAAAATTGTGGTATGCATATATAATGTAATGTTCTTTAGTCATTTCAGTTGTGTCCAACTCTTTGTGACCTGTTCGGGATTTTTTTGGGGGAAAGATACTGGAGTGGTTTGCAATTTTCTTCTCCAGCTCCTTTACAGAAGAGAAAACAGACAAACAGGGTTAAGTACCTGGCCCCGGGTCACACAACTAAGTAAGTTTCTGAGACCAGATTTGACCTCCTAAGGATGTCTTCTTGACTCCAGGCCCAGCACTCTATCCACTGCACCAGTTAGCTGCTCCTGTAATATCATTACATTGTAAGAAATTATGAAAAGCAATTTCAGAGAATCTGGGGAAGTATGAACTGATGGAAAGTGAAGTGAACAGAATGAAGAGAACAGTTTATATGAAGACCAAAATAGTGTAAAGAAAAACAATTTTGAAAGACATAAGAACTCTGATCAAAGCAATGATCAACCAGGTCTCCAAAGGACTTCATGAAGCATGTTAACCTACCTCTTAACAGGTGATTGATTCAAAGTGTAGAAAGGAACATATAATTTTGGTCACAGTCACTATATATGTATTAATTTTTTTCAACTATGCTTATTCCAAGAATTTGATTTCTTCTTTTTCATGGTTTTTAATGGAAGGGATAGGGGAAGAGGGAAAGTTGGTAATAGAGATGCCAGACGGGGCGGCCAGGTGACTCAGTGAGTAAGAGCACTGGCTCCAGTGTCGAGATGACCTGGATCAAATCCGGGCTCAGATACTCAGCACCACACCCAGCAATGACTGGCCGTGTAACCTTGAGCAAGTTACTTAACCCTGATTGCTTTAAAAAAAAAAATAGAGATGCCAGAAAAAAAGAAAGAGGACAATTGAAATTTTTAAAAAATGTTCAGTGGAGTATAGGAATTTTCAGCAAGAAACAAAATTAGGACAATTTTTTTTCATGTGTGTAATTTATTATATACTTTTTTAAAGCAAGTGCTAAGAAATGGAGATTCATTTTACATATAACTTTATATTCTGTGTATATAGAAATTCTCTTTTTTGGTGCTTAAGTTGATAACTTAAAAATTCTAGAACAGTTTTAATGCAGATGATTAGTAAACATCAAGAAAAGCTGTGGTATTAGGTCAAGCTGAATTTAGCCTCATTTCCTATTTTTTGGAGCAGGGTTATTAGACTGATAGATCAGAAGAATGTTATAGATAACTTCTGTAGATTTTAGCAACCTGAACCAGGTGTCAAAGAAAAAAAAACATGCAAAATTAGAAAAAAAAATACAGGTTGCTTTTGCTAAGTAGTGGTCTGGCTCTTCTCTGAATGCCATTTACTACTGTAAAATTTGACTAGTGATACCACAGATCTTTTTTCATTAGCCAGTAAATTTAGCCAATTACATTCAAGTTTACATTCCCTTACTTAAAATTCATCTGGTGTTCTTCCTCAAATTCTATGTACAAAATCCTTTTCTCATTTTAATGCAACAGGCATATATCAAAATGTCTACCCTGTTCAATATTTAGCCATTTAGTACACCTTAGGGGAAAAAAACAACATTCCACTGAGCGATATTTTAAAGTGTTCTCCAAATTAGATTTTATGTATATTATAAGGTGGAGATCTGTTTATTCTTTAAATTGTGATTCATAGCTGTTAATGATGTTAATGCTCAAAATGTTGATGTTGGTAGGTGTTGAATCATGATGTTTTAATTTGAAGTTAGTAGAAGAAATCCTTTCTCAGAGTTTGTGTTGGAATGAATTTTTATTATGACTAAGTAACAAAATTGCCATTGAAGATATATAGCAAAAGTCTACGGTGGGAGAAACAATACTTGTGCTGTCAGGTTTCAAAAATATGTTTAACAAATAAGTTTAAATATTTTATTGTGTTCAATATTGACAGATTTAGAGACTCTAAGCAGATATTTCAGAAAGGCAGAATTCCAAATACAATGAATGATTTGTGTTTTTCTTGCATCAAAGTTTTATGAAGATTTGACCTTTGATAGCTCAAAAGTTTTTGAAGTGATACTTTTCCCCCCTGAAATTGTGAACTCTTAGAATTGGAAAAGATCATCTCACCATAAATAATTTAGTCTAGTTTCTTACCCAGTACAGAATTCCTTTCTGCATATTTCTAATGGGTGATCATCTAATCTACTATAATTTCTGATAGACTTTATGAACCAAACTTGTTCCATTGTTTAGCAATTATCTTTTAGAAATTTTCTTGCCTAGAGCTTACATTTGTCCTGCTGTAAACCATCCCACTTCTGTCCTCTGGAACTTAAACAAAACAATTTACCTTCTTCTACCTGATTTGTCTGCCTTTATCAAGTCTCTTACCTATCTAGTCCATTATACACACTGCTATCAAAGTGTTTTTCCTTAATCACAGATATGACCATGTGACTCTTCTATTTAACTTAATGCTAGCGACATCCTATTGCTTTTAGAATAAAACATAAACTCTTCTTTTTAGCTTTTAAAGCCTTGTACAACCAGGTCTCAAGCTATCTTTCCAAATTCACTGGACATTATTCTCTCCTGTGTTCTGTGATTGAGCCAAAGTAGCCACTTCTCTTTTCCTCACATGTGACATTCCTGTTCTGGTATTTGCACCATTGCACTGATCATCTCAATTCCTGGAATGCATTTCCTTTTTACTTCTAATTCATAGTCTCTCTTTTCCTTTAAGATGGAGCATAGGCACTGCCTTCTGACGCACTGCCCTTCCTGACCCAACCCTCCTCACTTCACCTGTTAGTGCCTTGCTTCCCATCCAGTATCTTATATTTAACTACTTTTTATGTTTGAGTGTATGCTATATATTTTTATATGTACTTGTGTCCCCCATTTGAATGTAAGCACATTGTGTGTAGGAATGATTTCATTCTTGGTATTTATATTCTCAGTTCCTAGAACAGTGCTTGGTACATGGTAAGTGATTAATAAATACTAGTTAATGAATTGACTCTACATGAAAATCCTTGTAGCTAATGGATCTAAGAATTTAAGAAAATCTATTCCTTTTCATCATCATTCAGTGGTGAACTGGTGAGCTGAACTGAGACTCTGACTGAAGTTATCACTTAACCCTCTAGGGCCTTAGGTTCCTCATTTGTAAAATGAAAGGGTTAAACTAGATTATCTCAAGAATCTCTAACTCCAAATCCTTAAATTTTAGGTGTGCTAAGTTTATTTAAATGGGTAACCAAAGGAAGAGGTAGTAAATAGCATTAATAGGTGAAAGAAGCTGGTAAGAATTCTTACAGATTCATAGATTGTTTTGAATTTACCTGAAATAGTGTTCTAGACCTTTGTAATTTAATCTAGATGTCATCTTCCCCTCTATCACTTACAGTAGATTATTTAATATTTTACAAAGAAAATAAAGGTCATCTTCTTTCAGAATAGCACTAATAGTGTATTTAATATGGCTATCTTCCTATAACAACCTCCAACACTGCCTTTTGTTATCTTTGCTGTTTGATAAATAGGAGGTAAAGCTTGAATTGTTTTAATTTAATTTTTTGTTAGTGATTTGGAGCATCTTTAAAAATGTTTATTCTTTTGTTTTTATATCAGTTACATTTCCCAATGTATCCTTCCCTCCTCCTTTCTGTTCCCAGGGAGCCATCTGTTATAACAGAGAATAATAAAGGGGGGATGGGGAGGGAAGGGAATAAACAAAGCTAACACATTGAAAAAGTCTGATATATGCACTGATCCTCACCCATAGCCTCCATAGAGGGAAGGTAGGTTTTCTCATATTACTTTTTGAGACCAAGCTTGGTCATTGTAATTTCAGAGCATTCAGTTTTTGCTATTTTGTTGTTGTTGTTCTTTTCATTTATGTAATTGTAATCATTGTAGATATTTTTCTCCCAGTTCTGCTTACTTTACTTTCTATCAATTCATAGAAGTAATTCCATAGTTCTTGGTATTCCTTATGTTTCTTATAGAATAGTAATATTCCATTACATTCATGCATGTATCACAACTTGTTCAGGCATTGCCCAGTTGTTGGATATCTATTTTATTTCCAGTTCTTTGCTACTACAAAAAGTGCTGCTACGAATATTTTGGTGTATGGGGTCCTTTTTATTACTGACCTCCTAGCACTAAGATCTTGGAATTAAAGGATATTTGAGTCACTTTCTTTGCATAATTCCAAATTGCTTTTCAGAATGGTTGAACCAGTTCACACTCATACGAACAGTATAGCATTCCTATCTTTCCAACCCCTCCAACACTGACTATTCCTCTATTTTGTTATCTTTGCCATTTTACTGAATATTAATGAAATCTCAGAACTGTTTTGATTTGCTTTTTTTCCCAGTTCATCACTTCCTTCTTATCCTAGTTGCATTTTGTTAGTGTAATAGCTTTTCAATTCATGTAACCAAAATTATTGATTTTACTTTTTGTAATAGTTTTTATCCTTTATTTGCTTAAGAATTCATTTCCTAGACATAGCTGTTAAATGTAGCCAATTTGGTTCTCTTTTAATTTTTCCATGGTATGATCTTAAGTATTCTGGTCACATGTCTATTTTGAATTTATTGTGTATATATTGTTAACGATGTTGGTCTAAACTTAATTTCTGCCAGATTGTTTTCTAGTTTACCCAGTGCTTCTTATTAGATAAAGAGTCCTTTCCTAGTAATAAGGGAAGAAAGAGTTAGTTTCTAACTAATTCCCTCCTTCAACCCTTCCCCACCCCAGGATATTACCACAAATAATGAGATGTTAAACTAAATAATCATAAAGATGGATAACCATAGAAAGAAAAGGTGAAGGCAACAGATAAAGTGGTATAATGACTCAACTAACTCAGCTTAACTCAGTTAATATTGGGCTACCCCTTTTGGATGAAGTTCTCCAAGAAGCAATTAGAGAGACTGCTCACCAAAAGCTAACTTGCTAACCTATGCAGTATGTCCAGGTCATGAGCAGCTTTTTTATAGAATATGGTTCCTTTGCCTTCAGGGAAGGGGCAGGAGGGCAAGTTTCTTTATCTTCACCACTGGCCATGGGCATTGGAACTACTTGCTCAGTAGGAGGTACTGAACAGGAGATGCTGGATCAATTCTCCAGTCATCCAGTCAATAAACATTTGTTAAGTGTTTGTTATGTGCCAGGAACTGTGCTAAGCATAGGAGATACAAAAAAAGGGCAAAGAACAGTTCCTGCATATTCAAAGAGAAGCAATCATGTACAGTCAAGCTCTATAAAAGATAGATTGGAAATAATCAATAGAAGGATAGTAGAATTAAGGAAGATCAGGAGAGGCTTCCTGTTGAAGGTGAGATTTTTACTAAAAGAAGCCAGCAGTCAGAGGTGAGGCGGGAGAGCATTCCAGGCATTGGGATTGCTGGTGAACGTGCCTGGTTGAAAGATGAAGCAGAGAAGGAATTGAGTCAATTAACTTGAAGCAAGAAGCAACTCTGAGGATCAAGACTTCTAACAGAAAAGAAGAATCCAAAGACTATGGATTTGAGAGAATTAGCTCTGAGAATTTAGAGTTGAGGGGAAAGGGGACCTTGAGATGCCACCTGAATGACCTGGCCAGCAGAGACACTGTATCCAGGAGATTCCAGTGGTAGTGTGGTGACTTCCTGTGGAGAGAGAACATCAAGGTCCTATAGTACCACAGATATGAATTGCCTTGGCCATATATGTTCTCTACAGTGCCTTATTACTATTACACTGTCCCAATTCTCCCCATTATCACTGTTGTTTTTGTTGGAGAGTGTGCCATATTATACAGTTTTAGGAAATGCCTTTGCTTTGACCTAATTGTGTCTATTGGTTGACTATTAAGGAAATACTGAAGTGGGGCTAATGAACTATAGCTTTTGGGGTATGAATCCCCATGAACCCTGAAGCAGAAGTCATCATCCCTTTACCCACCCCACCTTACCCTCCTAATTTGTAAACCTGTAAGTGGTAAACTGGGGAAGTAGCCCCAGATCAGATTCTTCCTTTTCTAGTCTATTTTATTGATCTACTTTTCTGTTATTTAAATAGTAATAGTTTTGATAATTCCCATTTTAGAATATAATTTAAGATCTAGAAGCACTATCCTCTTTTCATTCCTACTTTTTAATTGTTTTTCTTAATGTTCTAGATCTGTTGTTCTTCAAAAGAAAGTTTATTATTTTTGTCTAGTTCGGTGAAGTATTCCATTGGTATTTTGAAGTAACATTATATCTATAAATTTAGGTGGTATTGTCATTTTTATTATATTATTCATGACCTATCTACAAGCACTAAATATATCTCCAATTAATCTCTTTATTTTTTGAAAGAGCATTTTGTAATTATATTTTATAAATCTTGAATGTGCTCTGGTAGATTGACTCCCAGATGTTTTATTTATTGTAGTTGTTTGGAATGAGATTTCCTTTTCTATTATTCCCTCTTGGATTTTGTTATTACTATATAGAAATGTTATTGATTTGGGGGGTTTGTTTTATATCCTGCTATGTTACTGAAGCTATTAATTGTTTCAAGTACCTTCTTTGATGATTTTTAATGTAAAGCTTGATGGGCACGGGTAGGTGGTGCAGTGAATAGAGCACCAGCCCTGGAGTCAGGAGGACCTGAGTTCAAATCCAGCCTCAGACACTTGACACACTAGCCATGTGACCTTAGGCAAGTTACTTAACCCCAGTTGCCCTGCCTTCCCCCCCTCAAAAAAAAAGCTTTATGTGATGAGCCAACAGGATTAGTCTTTTCTCTTCCTTGTCCTCATACCTTTAGTTTCTTTCTTGTCATAGTATTATTGCTAGCATTTCTAGAATGGTGCCAAATAACTAATCTTGTGTTTTTTGGGGAAGCTTATGGTATTTCCCCATTGCATATAATGGTAGCTTTTACTTTAGAAAACTACTTTTTCTCTTTTTAAGAAAAAATGATCCTTCTATGTCTATGCTTTCTAGTGATTTTCTTTTAGCATAAATATTGTAGTTTGTTAAAATAATTTTTTGCATCTAATAATATGTGGTTTGAGATGTTTTTATTTTTAATGTGGTTAATTATGTTAATTGTTTTTCTTATCTTGAACCCTCCTTTCATCTTTGATATAAATCCAACTTGATCATAGTGAATGATTGCTGTAATCTTTTTGCCAGTGTTTTATATTAAAAATGTCATTAGATACATATGAATTTTATTTGTATAAAGGTCTCTTTGCTTTTATCTTTCTGTGATTTAGGTATTGGAACTATATTTGTCTCATAAGAGATCTCTGTAGAGTATTTTCTTTCTTAGGTTTTGAGAATAATGTGGGTAGGTATGAATTATTCTTTAAAAGTTTGATACATTCCTCTATAAATTCATTTGGACTAGGGTGTTTGTTCTTCCCTTTTCAGTAGTTCCTATACAGCTAGTTCTGGAACTGAATTATTTAAGATTTTTTTGGTGTTTTGTTAATTTGGGGATTTGGAACTTTTTAATATAATTACTGATAGTTTTCAATTCTTTTGAAAATAGTTTATTGGTATAGTATAACATCATCTGTACCATTGCTGGAATTGTCAGACTTGAAAGAAGCTGCACAGTTTCATCAGTGACTACTTTTCTCTACCTTTTCAGAACATACTTGCCTTTAAAACATAATGAGGTGGATCTTAATCCTTTTCATGGAATCTGCTTTTAATTGAGTCTCTAGATCCTTAGAAACAAATTGCTTCATCCTGGACCATTTCGTATTGGTAACTGAAGGTCTCATCCACACCATCTGGGAGACAAACATAGGCCATTTAACTGAGATGGCACCATAAAACTTGTGTCTGAAGAAGTACTTCTTGACCCAATTTCTGTAGAACTGTACAGCAGTATTCCAAAACCAAGAGAAAGGATCAAACCAAATGATTGCATTACCTGAAATGCTAGTGCAGTTTCACTGTGGAGGATAGTTTTTCAAATGATTAATCCCCTCTTTCTTTGTATTCAAAAGAACTTCTTTTCCCTTCATATAAAAACTGACTACTAGCCAAACAAATGCTTCAGGAAAAATGAGAAGTTCCTAAAAACCCTCTCTGTATCACTTAATGGAGACTCTGAGGCTAGTAATAATGAAGAAGATATCAGTGATGTCTAAGAGGCAAAGATGTGTCTTCATTATATCTGGGACCTCTGGTTTCAGAGCAGTCAGACTATGCAACATTCTGATCTATGAAGCTCCTGGTTTTTAGCAGCCCAGTATATATCTTAACTTGACCATAATAATAGGAGCACAGTTGGGATAGACTCGTAGGAATCCTGACTTCTATGACTGTGGCTTGATCTCATATGCAGCAAAGGAAAACTAGCCTATATCCTTGCCATGAATGGCTCTATCCAAGAAAAGAGCCAACAGTAAAATTAACCCAGTCATAGAGACATCATTAAAGGCTGCATGGTAAAATGAAAACAGCCCTAGATTTGGAATCAAAGGACCTTGTTTCCAAACCTGGCTCTTTCACTTTCTACCTGTATGATCTTAGGCAAGTCATTTAATTTCTCTAGATCTCTGGATTTTTGTTGTTATTTTTAATCGGGAAAATGGTGAGTTTGGCTTAAATAATATCTAATGGTCCATTATAAGGACTATATAATTTGGACTAATAGTGATCCAAAGTAGTGCATTCCAATTCTAAATCTGTGATCCAATGAAAGGCACAGAGTATGGGGTAATAAGCATGGTAACCTAGAAAACTTATTTCAGAGAGGAAAATTCAGTATTTTAGATATCATTGAAAGTTGGTGGTATGGAACTCATGACTAGAATTTGACTCTGGAAGGATATACTGCATTAAAAAGGGAGAAAATAGATTAAAGGTGGTAGGCAAAATATCACTGTATATTAAGCACACATGTGCATGCACACACACATACATGCACAAACACACACACTCATATGAAGATATCCAGAAAATGGAAGTAGGAAGTATGGTAGAGAATATTTGGAAAAAGATCTGTGGAAGAAGATAATATTGTTATAGGAAAACACTTCAAATCACATTGATAGGAGGAATTAGATGAGGAATTCAGGAAGTAAATTAAAAGTGTGGCACAGAAGTATGATATGATACTGATGGAAGACTTCAATTATCTGAGTATTTGCTGGGGTTCTTTGGCCAAAAGCAGAGTAGTTAACAAGACAGTGGGCAAAGTACAAGGGAAATTGCCTTTCTGGGCTGATTTTGACCATCATGGAGGGACTGACTGCTGAAGATGAAACAATGGGAATCTTGGGAGAAGGGGAACATGGTTATAATTTGTAATTACATCTTAATTTGTGATTACATCTTACAGTTTGTGCTTCAGAAACAAAGGAATGATGAGTATAATCTGATGCATCCCTTAGATCAGACCTAGTTTAAAATCCCACCTTCTATAAGAGTTCTTTTCTAACCCCACTACCCAACCTTAGTGCCTTCCCTCTGGGATTAGCTCCATTTATTCTATTCATACTATAGCTATACTGTATCTAAATCATCTATATTTATCTATAGAAAGATCACATATATGTGGATGAATTCCTAGATATCATATAGAAATCTATATGTTGTTTTATATAATACACAATATGTAGGGATCTATAATATAGAGATCTATACAATATAGATCTCTATATAGTATTCTTTGCTTTATCCTTCCATGGTTTATAGAGATATATCTATATATAATATATAGATAGATAATATGACCTATCTATGTATAGCTAGATATAGATGATAGATACATAATATGTTATTTACCTTTATATTTTTTTTGTTCATTGCAGTTTTGTCAAACTTTTTGACCCCATTTGGAGTTTTCTCACCAAAGATAATGGGGTGGTTTGCCATAGTAAGGACTTAATAAATGCTGAGTGATTGATTTGGGGACTGTATATTTGTGATTACATCTTACAAATATTTCAAAGAAAGAATGAGTAGAATTCCATGACCTACAGTTCCACAGGGCAAGTCATCCTAAAAGAAATGGAAAATTCTCCAGAATGAAATTCTGAAGACAAAAAGTACATTCCAATGACAAAGAGGAAATGAACTATCTAAATGACCTATTTAGGTGCACAGTTTAGATTTAAACTCATTGGTCAACTTGTAATTTAAAAGACATTTATATAGAAGATAATGGAGGATGTCTAAAAACCATGACAGAAAAAAAAATGAAAATAAGAAAGGAAAGAACACCAATGAAAAAAATTTTAAAATACTCAAATAAGCACAAAAAGAAAGTCAAAAGGGAACATAGACAAACAAGACAGCGTAGGTACTCCACAATAGTACTGTAGTATTTAATACAGTACTGTGGCACAGTATTTAATACCATAGTATTTAATTTAGTACACACTTTAGAAACAATCTATAAATGAAATTGTCATGATTTCACATACATCTTTCTATAGTCTTTGTATATGGAAATGCTTATGTTTGCTAAATTCATAATAAACAAGAAATTATTTTTACAGAGAGTGGTTTGTGAATATTTAGAAAGGGAAGTGATGATTACTGAGAGTTGTCATGGTTTCATCGAGTATAGGTTATACTAGACTAGCTTAATTTTCTTCTTTTGATGGAATTACTATACTAGTAAATGAAGGGAAATGTTACAGACATAGTTTACCTAGATTTTAACAAAGCATTTTACAAAGTTCCTCCTGTTATTCTAGTTGACCAGATATAGAGATATCAGCTAGATGATGATAGTACAGGTAAGTGGATTTGCAATTGGCTAAGTGACTGGAGCCAAATAGTTGTTAATTGATTAACCACAGCTCCAAAGTAAAAGGTCCCTGAAGGAGTACTCCAAGGGTTGTTTTATCTGTCCTTGGGCCTGTGTCTTTCAACAATTTTATCAGGGATTTTTAAAAAGGCATAGGTGGCATGCTTTTCAGATGCAGCTCAGAGGGATAACTAATACATTGGCTGATAGACACAGAATCCCAAAAGATCTGGACAGCTTAGAACTTTTGGCCAAATCTAATGAGATTAAATGTAATTGGAATTAATACCGATTCCTACATGTGAATTCAAAAAATTAACTTCACAAACAGGTGAGCGAAGGTGTGCCAAGATAGTTCTGAAAAAGATCTAACAGTTCTAAGTGAGCTACAAGATCAGTATGACTTAATAGTTTGATAAGGCAGTCAAAAAAAGCTATGATCTTTAGCTGTATTAATAGATTAGCATTTTCCAGGATTAACTCAGACCATATGTGGAATATTGTGGTTGGTTTGGGATGCCACATTTTAGGGAATATGCTGATAAGATGAAGTCTGTCCAGAAAAGGGAGACAAAGATAGTCAAGGGCCTCCACATCATGCAATAGCAGGACTTCTTGAAGAAACAAGGGATTTTTTTTTTCTGAAGATGAGATTTAGTAGGAACATGATTGCTGTCTATAAGCATCTACACAATTGTCATGTAGAAGGGAAATTAGACTCTATTATTTAATATTATTATTTAATATTGTACTAGGAATGTTGGCTATAGCAATAAGAGAAGAAAAAGAAGTTAAATAGGCAGTGAGGAAACAAAACTATACGATATGATGTTATACTTAGAAAATCCTAGAGCCAAGATGGTGGAGTAAGCAGCAAATTGCGGCGACTCTCCGTTATTCATCTCTAAACAACCACGAAATAGCGTCTCAAAACAAATCCTGAAATAGCAGAACCAGCAAAAAGATGGGGTGAAACAATGAGGAGATAAAGGAAGATACAGGAAAGGACTGTTTTCACTCAGGTAAAAGGGAAGCACAGTCCAGGATAGGAAGCATCCCAACAAGCCAACAAGTCCCACCTCAGCAAACCAATGAGAGATTCTGAGCCCCAATGTGATGGAGCAGACAAGTGCCAACACCAGGGCTCACCACGTGCCTGAGCATAGCCAAGGGAATGGGCAGACTCCAGCTCTAAGAATTGCCACATGCTTCAGCAGAGTCCCAAATAAACAGGCAACCGCCAGGGACCAGACCTCCACATGCTTCATTGCAGCCTTAGGTAAACAGGCAGCCTCCAGCCAGCCAACCACCATATGCTTCAGTGTATATCAGGGAAATACAGAAACACCCTACCACCTTCAGCATACCATAGAGACCAGCACTAAGACCCCAGATCAGCAATGGGTAAACTGCCAGACCCCCTACAGACTCCAGCAGCACCAGCCCTACCCCCTTAGCACAGCCCTGGACACAAGAGTCCCCTGTAGGTGTCAGGGCAACATCAGTGCAGCACCAGGCAAACAGCCAGGGCCTACAGCCCCTGGCACAAGAGACTTGAGACAGTGTCTCTTCTACCCCAAGAGTAGATCTCAAATTTAAAAGAAAGGAAAAAGGTGCAAAAAACAATAGAAAAAGAATATGGCCATGGAAAGATATTATGGTAACAGAGAAGACCAAAACACAAACTCAGAAGAAGACAACAATGTCAAAACACCCATGGGCAAAACCCTAAAGAAAAGTGAAAAGTGGTCCCAAACCTAGAAAGAACTAATGAAAGAGATTAAAAATCATATAAGAGGTAGAAGAAAAAAATGTGAAAAAGAAATGAGAGTAATGTAAGAGAATTATGGATAAAATGAATTAACAGCCTGGAAAAAGAAAAGAACTCCTTAAAAAGAAGAATTGGTCAAATGGAAAAGGAGATACAAAAATCCAGTGAAGAAAGCAACTCCTTAAAATATACAGTTAGTCAAATAGAAAAGAAAGTACAAAAGTGAATTGAGGAAAACGACTCCTTTAAAGTTAGAATTGGAAAACTGGGAGCTAATAACTCTATGGGATATTGAGAATCAATCAAACAAATTTAAAACAGTGAAAAAATGGAAGAAAATGTGAAATACCTCATAGGAAAAGAAAAACAACTGATCTGGAAAATAGATCCAAGAGAGACAATATCAGAATCATTGAACTATTTGAAAGCCATAATCAAAAGGAGGACCTAGAAAGCATCTTTCAGGAAATTATCAAAACTACCTGATAACATGGAACCAGAGGTCAAAATAGCCATTGAAAGAATCCACTGGTCACCTCAGGAAGTAGATCCCAAAATAAAAACTCCAAAGAACATTGAAGCCAAAGTTCAAAAATACCAGGTCAAGGAAAAAATACTGCAAGTGGTCATAACAAAACAATTCAAATATCAGAGAGCCACAGTCAAAATTACACAGAATTTAGCAGCTGCAACATTAAAAAATTGGAGGTCATGAAGCTGTAGCAGCAAGCACCCCAAGCGTCCTCAGGGTTTGCTGCCACCACAGGTTCTTGGATCTGCTTTGTTAAAGGAAAGCAATTCAAAATGGGTTAACAAGCTTACTTTAATCAGTCAGACATATATCGTTTACTTTGTTGAGGGGAAAAGGTCAGCACCCCGAACTTCAAAGTACACAGACAGAATTATCAAGACAGAAACAGATCTAGTAGACAGATTTCAAACTGTCCAACCATTACATCCATACCCAGTCAACATCTGTGTTTCAACATATGGGTTTTTTCAAAGCCAGGGGGCTCAGGACAATGGCTTCCCAGAGTCCATATCAAATCACAGAACACTTCTCAAAGTGAGCCCCAAAACAAAGCCTCACATCAGGGCTTATATAGCCTTCTCCTGGCTCAGAGAATGTAACAACCTTTTGGACCCACTGGCCAATCAAAAATATCTACTGAAAAACAAGCCTCCCACCCCAGGCTCCAGGTGCACTTTAGCCTAGGGGCAGGGAAGATCTTTAAATTTGCATTTCCATTACAGAAGCATGATATCCCAGAAGGCAAAGGAGCTAGGAAAACAACCAAGAAACACTTACCTGGTAAAATTAAGGGTAATTCATCAAGGGGAAAAAATGGCCATTAAATGAAATAGAAGATTTTCAAGTTTTCATAAGGAGAAGACCACAATTAAGTTAAAAATTTGATCTCCAATATCAAGACCCAGGAGAGGAACAATAGGTAAAAAAAAAAAGGGAAAAGAAAAAACAAGGGAGTCAGTAGAGCTGAACTGTTTACATTCCTACATGGAAAGATTATAATTGTAATTCTTTAAAAATTTATTACTAGGGGGCAGAGCCAAGATGGAAGAATAGAAACAGGAAATTGTGTGAGCTCTCACACCATTCACCTCCAATATCTATAAAATATGACTCTAAACAAATTTTAGAGCTACATAAACCACAAAGTGACAGAAGCAAATCCCCCACTGAAGGCAGCCTGGCAAGCCAGCAGGAAGGATCTATTGCACCAGGCTGGGAGCTGAGTGCTGTCCTGCATAAGCTGCATGGGCCCAGACCCGAGGTGGCCCCAACCAGCAGCACAGACCGGCTGGAGCAAACCTCAGTGGAGTGAATAACCAGTAGCTATGGTGGTTTCCAGAATTCTGAATCCATAAACACTAAAGAACAAGTAAAAGGTCAGTGGGGAACTCTGTTGGAACTGGGTGACTGAAGGTATGGTCCAGCCCCTGCCCCCAGGGTGAAAGGTGGTAGAGGCTCAGGGGCTACAGTTGCTGGCACGTGGCTGCCTCTGGAGCTCCTGGCCTTCAGCTTGTAGGGGGAACAAGCAGCCATTCAGGGGGTAAATGCTCTCGCTTTGACCTGCTTGGATCTGGGTTGCTGTTTTGGGTGGTGGTCCTGGGGTGAGAAACACCAGTGTGCCAGAGTATGTGGTGGCTGCAGAGAGGGCACCCTCCTCAGACCTCTGACAACATTTGCAAAAACCCTAGCAATTTGGGACAAAGCTCTCTCCACTCTGGAAGCAGAATTCTACCATGTCAAAGAGCTCAAAAGTCAAGTAATTGGCTGGCAAGATGAGCAAGCAGAAGAAGCACAATCAGACCATAGAATCCCTTTTTTGAGGGACAAAAAGGATCAAAACATGGAACCAGAAGAAGTCAATAAAATCAAAACTCCTGCATCAAAAAGTTCCAAGAAAAATATGAATTGGTTATAGGCCATGGAGGAGCTCAAGAAGGATTTTGAAAACTGAGTAAGAGAAGTGGATGAAAAATTGGGAAGAGAAATGAGAATGATGCAAGAAAATCATGAAGAGTGAGTCAACAGCCTGCTAAATGAGACCCACCCAAAAATACTGAGGAAAATAGCACCTTAAAAATAGACTAACTCAAATGGCAAAAGAGGCCCAAAAGTCAATGAGGAGAAGAATGCCTTAAAAAGATGAATTGGCCATATAGAAAAGGAATTTCAAAAACTCACTGAAGAGAATAATACCATTAGATTGGAGCAAATTGAAGCTAATGACTTTATGAGAAATCAAGATACTATAAAACAGATCCAAACAAATGAAAGAATGGAAGGCAATGCGAAATATCTTGTTGGAAAAACCACTGATCTGGAAAATAGATCCAGGAGAGATAATTTAAAAATTATTGGGCTACCTGAAATCCATGATAAAAAAAGAGCCTAGAAATCATCCTTCAAGAAATTCTCAAGGAAAATTGCCCTGATATTCTAGAATCAGAGGGTAAAACAGAAATTGAAAGGATTCACTGATCACCTCTTAAAAAGGATCCCAAAAAGAATATAGCCAGATTTCAGAGCTCCCAGGTCAAGGAGAAAATATTACAAGCTGTCAGGAAGAAATATTTTGAGTATTGTGGAAACACAATCAGGATAACACAAGATCTAGCAGCTTCTACATTAAGAGATCAAAGAGCTTGGAATATGATATTCCAGAGATCAAAGGAGCTAGTATTAAAACCAAGAATCATCTACCCAGCAAAACTGAGTAGAATGCTTCAGGGGAAAATATGGTCATTCAATGAAATAGAGGACTTTAAAGTATCCTTGATGAAAAAACCAGAGCTGAACAGAAAATTTGACTTTCAAATACAGGAAGAGAAGCATGAGAAGGTAAACAGGAAAAAGAAATCACAAGGAACTTATTAAAGTTGAACTATTTATATTCCTACATGGGAAAATGATAATTGTAACTCATGAGACTTTTCTTAGTATGAGGATAGTTGAAGAGAATGTGTGTATACATATATGTGTGTGTGTACATATGTATATATGTGTATATATATGTATAGGAGGATGTATGTTTGTATAAATTCATGTATGAGTGTATATATGTGTGTGTACATGTATACATAGAGGGCACAGGATCAGTTGAATAGGAAGGGATATATCTAAAAAATCAAGAGGTGAGAGGAATATAATGGGAGATGAGAAAGGGGGAGATAGAATAGGGTAAATTATCTCATATAAAAGAAACAAGAGAAAACTGTTACAATGGAAGGGAAGAGCAGGAAGGTGAAAGGGAATGGGTCAACCTTACTCTCATTGGATTTGGCTTTAAGAAGGAATAACATACATGCTCAATGTCTATCTTACCCTACAGGAAAGTAGGGGGGAACGGGATAAGAAGGGGCATGATAGAAGGGAGGGCAGTTTGGGGGAGAGGGTAATTAGAAGCAGTCACTTTTGGAAAGGGACAGGGTCAATTTAGAAAATAGAATAAGTGGGGGGTGGGATAGGATGGAGGGAAATATAGTTAGTCTTTTACAATATAACTACTATGGAAACATTTTGCATAATTGCACATGTACAACCTATATTGAATTGCTTGTCTTCCCAGTGGGTGTGGGTGAGGAGGGAAGAAGGGGAAGAATCTGGAAATCAAAGTTTTAAAAACAAATGTTAAAAAAAAAATTTTTAACTGGGAAAATAGATATACAGGCACTAGGGTATAGAAATCCGTCTTGCCATACTAGAAAGTTGGGAGGAGTATGATGTGGGAGGATATAAGAGAGAACAGATTGGGGGAAGCGGTATTCAGTAGGCTTGCTATCTTGGGGTGGGGTAGGGGAAAGATGGGGAGAAAATTTGTAACTCAAAAATCTTGTGGAAATAGATGTTGAAAACAAAAATAAATAAAATATTAATTTTTTAAAAAGAATCCTAGAAAATCAACTTAAAAACTCATTGGACATATTAACAACTTCAGCAAAATTGCAGCTTACATATAAACCCACTTAAATCATCAGTATTTCTATAAGTTATCAACAAAGTACACCTGAAAGAGATGGAGATTTCATTTGAAATAAATGTAAACAGTATAAAATACTTAGAGTTCTACCTGCCAAGACAAACCCAGGAACTATATGAACACAACTATAAAATGCTTTTCACACAAATAAAGTCAGATCTAAACAATTGGAAAAATATTCATTGCTCATGGGTAGGCCAAAAAATATAATAAAAATGACAATTCTACTTAATCTATTCAGTGCCAATCAAACTATCAAAAAGAATTTATAGGGCTAGGGAAAAAAAGGGATATCAAGGGAATTAATGAAAAAATGTGAAAGAAGGTGGTCTAGCCATACAAGATCTCAAAATATATTATAAAGCTGTAATTATCAAAGCAATCTGGTACTGGCTAAGAAATAGAGTGGTGGGGACAGTAGGATGGATTAGTTACAAATTACATTATAGTTAAGTGACCACAGTAATCTAATATATGATAAACTCCAAGATTTTGGAGCAGAAACTTATTTGACAAAAAACTGCCGGGAAAACTGGAAAATAGTATGTCAGAAATTATGTATAACCGAACATCTCACCCCATATATAAGGTCCAAATGGGTACCTGATTTACATCTAAAGGGTCATACCATTAGAAAATTAAGAGAGCATGAAATAGTTTATCTCTCAGATTTATGGATAAGGGAAGAATTTAGGACCAAAGAAGATATAGAGAACATTACAAAATGTATAATAGATAATTTTGATCATATAAAATTTAAAAAAGTTTTTGCACAAACAAAACCAATGCAACCAAGATTATAAAGAAAACAGAATTGGGAGGGCGAAATTTGCAACAAGTATGTCTGATAAAGGCTTCATTTCTCAAGTATATAGAGAACTGAGTCAAGTTTATAAAAATACAAGTCATTTCCCAACTGATAAATGGCTTCAAACGATATGAACAGGCAGTTTTTAGACAAATCAAAGATACCTATAGTCATATGAAAAAATGCTCTTAATCACTATTGACTAGAGAAATGCAAATTAAAACAACTCTGAGGTACCACATTGCACCTGTCAGATTGACAAAAAAGAAAAATGTTGGATGTTGGAAAACTGAACCACTAGTGCACTGTTAGTGGAGTTGTAAACTGATCCTACCATTCTGGAGAGCAATTTAGAACTATACTCAAAGGCTTATAAAACTGTGTATACCCTTTGATCCAACAATACCACTGCTAGGTATATATCCCAAAGACATCCAAAAAAGGGGGAAAGGACCTATTTGTGCAAAAATATTAATAACAACTCTTTTTTGATGGCTAAGAATTAGAAATTGAAGGGATGCCTATCAATTGAGGAATGGTTAAACAAACTAAATAAGTATAAGATTGTAATGGAATATTATTGTGCTGTAAGAAATGATAAGCAGGCAGATTTCAGAAAAACCTGGAAAGACTTAGATGAACTGAGACATGGTGAAGTGAATAGAACCAGGAGAATGCTGCTGTACACAGTAACAGCAGTATTGTTCAAACTCTGAATGACTTCGCTATTCATAGAAATAGAATGATCCAAGGTGATCCCAAAGGACTAATGATGGAACATACTCTCCACCTCCAGAGAAAGAACTGATATTGTTTGATTATAGACTGAAACATGCTGTTTTTCACTTTCATTTTTTCTTTGATTTTAGTCTTCTTATACAAAATGTCTAATATGGAAATGCTCTATCTAATTGCACATGTTTAATAACCTATATTTGATCGTTTACCATCTCAAGGAGGGGAGGGAGAGATAGAATTTGGAATGGAAAACTTTAAATAAAAATGTAAAAGAAGAAGAAGAGGAAGAGGAAGCTGAATTAGACTTGTTCTGTTTGTTCCAGAAGGCAGTTAGATGGAAGGTATAGAAATGCACCTTTAGGCTTGCTTTATGGGAAACTTTTTCTATTAAAGTCATTCACAAGTAGAATAGGCTTTGTCTTGGGAGGAGATTGGTTCTCTCACCTCTCATCAGTACAACAGGTATTAAATTCCTGCTTTGTAAAGCAGGGATACTGGGGCTGCAAAGACAAAAATTAAATATTGCCTGCCTTCAAGGAACTTACATTTTATTGGTAGAATACAACACACACAGAGATAAGTAAATATGAAGTATATACAAAGTAATTCAAGAGGGAGAGAGGAGTAACAACTTAGTGAATCAAATTGGAATGTTCTCTAGGAGATGACACCTCAGTTGTGCTTAGAAGGAAGCTAGGAATTCCAGGAAGCATAAGAGAGGAAGGACTTCACTGTAGACATAAGGCCACCTCCTCTGCAAATAAATGGAGGTCTGAATTTTTAAAATTATTATTTTTTTCTTTTTAGAGGGCAATTGGGGTTTAAGTGACTTGCCCAAGGTCACACGGCTAGTTTGTGTTGAACTCAGGGACTCCTGACTCCAGGGCCAGTACTCTATTCACTGCGCCACCTAGCTACCTCGCAGTCTGAATTTTTTATGGGGAAAGATTAGCAGGTCAATTTGAGTGGAATGAAGAGTTTGTGGAGAGGAAAAAGATTGAAAAAATAGGTGGAAACCTTATTATGAAGGACTTGAAATTTTATATTTTCATCCTGAGGCAATAAGGAGCTACTGCAGATTTTTTATTAGAGAAGTCACATGGTCAGATCATTGTTTTAGAAATATGATTCTTACATTTGTGTAAAGGATGGATTATTTGGATAGAAAGAACTGCAAAAGACTAAATAGAAAGCTGTTGTAATAGTTCAGGTGAGGATATGGAAAGAAGGGAATTGATGTTGGAGATGTTATGGAGATCAAATTGAGAAGATGTGGCAAATGTAAGTTAGGTGATCACTTCTTGGATATGTTTTAGATGTGATCTTTGGTTAGATAGAGGTTGGATTAGATGAAGTTCACTCTCAATTTTCAGATTCTGTGAATTCGTGACTTGGAGCTAATTTCACAGAGACCAAGATCAAAATATTCCCTTGCAGCTGAAGGTCTCCTTTGTGGATAACAAAGTTATAAGAAAGACCTCTTAGCATTTGGCCTTACCACCCACAGAATGATCCCACTTTGGGTTAGCATAACCACAAAACCTTTATTCATTATCCTTAAGGCTTCTCAGTTCCATATTCATAATCTCTCTGTTCTCTCAAATAGAAGGCTTGTCCTCTTCCACTTGGTCCAATATTTATACTTCTTTTTTTCCCTTAAAATCAGTTATTGCCAGCTAGGGGCAACCCTTTGACTTTCTGACAGCTTGGTGTTCTATCCAGATGGGGTATTTTCATTCATAGAAAATAGTCAAAGCCAGGATGTCCCAGGTTAAGTTTCCACTTGTCCATTCAGTATGTGGATTTAAAACTGTATTTGGGAAATAAAGGGTTATGTCACTTTCACCATACTGACTGTTTTGCAAAGTTTTGACTGAGGGCATAGATCCCATCTGGAAACACATACAGTATCAAGTTAAAGTTAAACCGTAGTTAAAGACTGTATATATAGCTAGAAGACTTAAAGGGAATGCATTCATTCACTTCTTATCTCATAGGGAGCCTCATTTTTTTTTACAAAAATAATGGAAGACTATCGGCTACCCCTAAAGACAAACTTGGGATCATAGGTCTTCAAGCAACCTTATGGTTTCCCTAACTAGTTCTTTAATGATTCTTGACCATAAAACATATGCTTGCCCAAAAGACTGTTTTATGGAGAACTCACACAGGGCAAGCATTCACATGGTGGACAGAAAAAGTGATGCAAAGACACTCTCAAGGTCTCTCTTAAGAACTTTGGAATTGATTGTGTGACATGAGAGACAGTGACACAGAACTGCCCATCATGCCATGCCCTCATCAGAGAAGGTGCTGTGCTCTATGAAAAGCTGAATTGAAATAGCTCAAAAGAAATTGCAAGATGCACAAATTTGGAGAATCCACCCCCAAATGTTCATATGGACTCTTTGTACCCATCCTGAACTCATGTTGGTCTGATCAGCCACAGTCAGACACACTGAAACTTGACTCTAGCATAGTGATGTCATTTTGGTGCTCTTTGAGAGCACCAGTCTTTGATGACTCTGTGGTTTTCACTTAACACTCAAAGAGAATGTGTAGAAAAACCTACTTCTCCTTTGACCCAGCAATACCACTCCTAGGGTTATATTCCAAAGAGATCATAGAAGTGGGAGGAAGACCCATATGTACAAAAATGTTTATGGAAGCTCTTTTTGTGTTGGCAAAGAATTGGAAATTAAGGGGGTACCCATCAATTGGGGAATGGCTGAACAAGTTGGGATACATGCATGTTATGGAATACTATTGTGGTGTAAGAAACGAGGAGCAGACGGTCTTCATATTTACCTGGAGAGGCTTATACAAACTGATGCTGAGTGAGAAGAGTAGAACCAGGAGAAATTTGTACACAATTAGAGACACAACATATGTGTGATGACCAGCTTTGATAGACTGGACTTTTCTCAGCAATGCAGTGATATAAGTCAATCCTAAAAGACTCATGATGGAGAGAAATATGTGCATCCAGAGAAAGAACTAGAAAGAACTGAGTTTATATCCAGGTGGAAGCAAAATACCTGATCTTTTTCCTTCTCTTGTTTGATTTTATGTCCTCTTTACCATTTTTCATTCCATCTGATACAATCCATCTTTATAACCTGACTAATGTATAATGTGAAAGTATTTACAGATCCTATACTTGACTATATGCCGCCATGGTGGGGAAGGGAGGGAAGGGGACAAAATGTGAAACTCAAGGAATTGTGGAATTGAATCCTGTAAACTAAAAGGAAAAAAGGAAAAAAAAAACCTCCTTCAGGTTAGAGACATTTCAAATAAAGAATACCATGCCTTTGGCATACTATATAGCAGCCTGGTGACTTTTCAGCACTTTAAGAGTGTGTTCAGAGAATTCTTTGGTTATTTCATGGTTACCTATTTGGAGATTTGCTCTTTTTCTCCTTTCAATCAGAACATACGAACTATGTATGAGCAGTTCTGTAGAGTTCCAGGAATGCTGAGTATTTACCAAGTCAGAGAAATGCGCCATTGACTGTAAGACTGTTAAATTCCTGGACCAGCTATCTTCCCTGAAGAACTTCAGATGAATCTTTCCAAGTTGTCTACAATGATAGACTAAGAACAACCTACCAAGGTATGTAGGCTGTTAGCAGTTCATAGACTTTTTTACCTTGACATAGAATTTTATTAGCAGCTATTCCTAAATTGTGACATATATTATGACCTTATTTAATAAAAGTGCTTGTTTTCAATGGACTTTGGTTACCTGAGCAGCTTTTACATAGCTCAAGGCAGCCTAAACTTTCATCCTTAATTTGTTCAATCACTCAAATTAGTATAGCTCCTTCTATGTTCTATGTTTGCTGGTACCCTACTACAGGGCTTCATTTGCCAGTTGGGATAATCACCTGCATGTAATTAAAGACAGCCTGAACTAGCTATTAAAAAAAAATACAAAGTTAGAAAAAAAAACAGGTTGCCATTGCTAAGTGGTTGTCTGGCTCTTCTCTGAATGCCAATTACAACTCTGTAAAATCTGACCAATGATACCACAGATCTTTTTTCATTGTGCAGTAAATTTACCCAGTTACATTCAAGTTTACATTCCCTTGCTCAAGAGTCATCTGGTATTTTGTCTTCTTCAAATTCTAATCACAAAATACTTTTCTCAGTTTTTTTTCAACATTCACTTTTATTCACTTTCCAAACTTTTTTCTTTCTCGCCTTCCCCCCTCTCCAGGGCAGCAAGCAATCTGATATAGGTTATACATATACAATCATATTAAGCATATTTCCACATTAGTCATGTTGTGAAAGAAGAATCACAACAAAATGGAAAAAAAACAAGAGAAAGAAAAAGAAAACAAGGTGAAAATAGCATGCTTCAATCTGCATTCAGACTCTATTGTTCTTTCTCTGGATGTGGATAGCATTTTCTATCATGAGTCTTTTGGAATTGTCTTTGCATACAATTTGTCATTGTATTGCTGAGAAGAAACAAATCTATCATAGTTACATAGTCATTATGGTCTCATCACCTAGTGCTGCTGTTACTGTGTACAATGTTCTCCTGGTTCTGCTCACTTCACTCAGCATCAGTTCATATAAGTCTTTGCAGGTTTTTTTGAAATCTGCTTGCTCAATTCTTATAGCACAATCGTATTCCATTATACTCATATACCACAGCCTGTTCAGCCATTGCTCAATTGATGGGCATCCCCTCAATTTCTAATTCTTTGCCACCACAAAAAGAGCTGCTATAAATATTTTTTGTATGTGTGAGTCCTTTTCCCTTTTTTATGATCTCTTTGGGATACAGACCTAGTAGGAATATTACTGAATCAAAGGGAAGGTACAATTTTATAGCTCTTTGGGCATAGTTCCAAGTTGTTCTCCAGAAGGTTGGGTCATTTCACAACTCTACCAGTAATGCATTAGTTTTCCCATTTTCCCACATCTTTTCCAACACCCATCATTTTCCTTTTTGGTTAACCAATCTGATAGGTGTGATGTGGTACCTCAGAGTTGTTTTAATTTGCATTTCTCTGATCAGTAGGAATTTACAGCATTTTTTCATATGACTATAGATAACTGATTTCTTTGTCTGAAAATTGCCTGTTCATATCCTTTGAAACCTTTTATCAATTGAAGAATTACTTGTGTTTTTTATATGTTAATTTATTTATTTTTGGTTTTCAACATTCACTTCCATAAGTTTTAAATTTTCTCCCCCTCCCATCCCTCCCTGCTTCCCCCTTCCCAAGACTGCATGCAATCTGATATAGGCTCTACATATACATTCCTATTAAACACATTTTCACATTAGTCATGTTGGTTTTTTTGTCTTTATTAGTTTGTTTGTTTACTTTTAGTTTATAGGATTCAGTTCCACAATCCCTTAAGTTTCATATTTTCTCCTCCCCCCACCCATGGCAGCATGCATTCGATTATAGGATCAGCAAATACTTTCACATTATACATTAGTCAGGTTGTAAAGAAGGATTGTAACTAATGGAAATGAACAATGGGAAAGAGGAAACAAAACCAAACAAGAAAAAGAAAGAGAGTAGGTAGTTTGCTTCAATCTGCATTCAAAATCTGTTTGAGAGTAGGTAGTTTGCTTCAATCTGCATTCAAAGTCTGTTCTTTCTAGTTACATTCTAGTATTCTAGTTTCTCTGAATGTAGACATCTCTTTCCATCATGGGTCTTTTGGAGTTGTCTTATAACCTTGCATTGTTGAGAAGAGTCCAGTCTATCAAAGTTGGTCATCACGCATACGTTATGTCTGTAATTGTGTACAAATTTCTCCTGGTTCTGTTCTTCTTATTCAGCATCAGTTTGTATAAGTCTCTCCAGGTAAATATGAAGTCCATCTGCTTCTCATTTCTTATAGCACAGTAGTATTCCATTACATTCATATACCACAACTTGTTCATCCATTCCCCAGCTGATGGGCATCCCTTTAATTTCTAGTTCTTGGCTACCACAAAAAGAACTGCTATAAATATTTTTGTACATGTGGGCCCTTTACCCAATTTTATGATATCTTTAGGGTACAGCCCTAGAAGTGGTATTACTGAATCAAAGGGTATGTATGTTTTTATAGCCCTTCGGGCATAGTTCCAAATTGCTCTCCAGAATGGTTGGATCAGTTCACAACTCCACAATGAATCAATGTTCCAGTGAATCAGTGTTCCAATTTTCCTACATCTTCTCCAACATTTATCATTTTCCTGTTTTGTCATGTTAGCCAATCTGATAGGTATAATGTGGTATCTCAGAGTTGTCTTGATTTGCATATCTCTAATCAGTAGTGATTTAGAACATTTTCAATCAGTTGTTCTATGGCTCCAACCACCATCCTTGTTGCTGTCCAGTAGTTTTCAGTCTTGTCCAAATCTTTGTGGCACCATTTGGAATTTTCTTGACAAAATACTGGAATGGCTTGCCATTTTCTTCTCCAGTTCATTTTACAGATAAGGAAACTGAGGGCAAACAGTGCTTAGTGACTTGTGCAGGGTCCCACAGCTAGTAGGTATCTGAGGCCAGATTTGAACTCAGGTCTTCCTAACTTCAGGCTTGGCATCCTATCCCCTGTACCTCCTAGCTGCCCAGTCACCATTCTTGTGACTTCTCAAACTAAATACCTTTCCTCATCTACCACTACCATATATATGTATGTATATATATATATGTATGTATATATATATATATATATATATCCCTTTATTAGAATGTAAGCTCCTTGAGGCCTGGGACTTTCTCTTACACAGTCTTTGGTACATAGTAAGCACTTAAGAAATGCTTTTTCATTCATTGATTTCATCCATTCAAAGTCATATTTCTTTGACTAATCCAACATCTTCATCTTTTTATTAGGCCCAAGGGCCTCTAGAACCTATTTTTGGTTCTTGATATGAGTATCATATACTATCTTGGCTTCTTTAAAGAACTTATTGTAGCACCAGAGCAATATTCACAGTGCCAGCACAGTGCTCAATCGCAAAATGTCACAGACCCTCCATATAGAAGACAAAAGCAAAACATTTATCCAGACACCAGAAAACCGAATCCCAAAACCAGTAAGCCGATTCCATCATAGTAGCAAAGAAGTTAATAAGCAGCACAGAGAGTCACACCATCCTTTAGCCATCCCACAAACGAACATTTTCTCACAAGACTGTCTCCCTCCTCTCCTCCCCCCAGTTTCTAACTGCTCTGACCCCCAGCTTCCTGTGGGCTCTGCTCTGCCTTTCAGCAAACTCCTCCCATCATAGGCTCCATGTGATTATATTCAGCCTATTAGGGGGAAGGGTATATCTTCAAAGCAGGAAAGGTCTTCACATTCCCTTAGGTTTATTAAGGGGCAGGGAAGATCTTCAAATTCCCATTCCCATTACACTTACCCACTCAATACTTCCATTTCACTTCAACTGATCACAGAAGTATATACGTTCAGATGCATTTTTCTCATGCTCTAGACTTGTATCACCATCTACTCAGCATTTCTACTTAAATGCACTTCTGTTATCAGTGATTGCCACATATTGAACAACCACTAAGAGTGAAAACACTGTAAGGTGCTGGGCATACAAAGCTCAATAAAACATGAACCCTGTCTTCAAGAGCTTTATACTCAATGTGTCTAAAAGTTAATTCATCATCTTCCCCCAAATCATCATCTCTCCTAACTTTCCTATTTTCATTAGGTATGTTCTCTGTCTTCTCAAGCATCTATGCACAAAACTTCAGTTATCTTAGATCCTTCTCTTTCAATTGCTTCCTCCATATCCAGTCATTCACTGAGTCCTGTTGATTCCTATAATAATTCACTTCCTGTAATAATTCACTACCTTTTCCATTCCTAGTATCACCATTGTACTGGTCCTTGTGAAGGAAAGAAAAAAAGTGTTGAGTGCTTCCTAAATACCAGGGAAGATAAGAGAAGAGAGAGAGGTGAAATATTCATATTAATTGATTACTATTCCTAGTGAAAGAAGTAAAGAGGAAATTGAAGTGCTGGAGAAGGGAGTGTGGTTTGGGGGCTAGGCCTGACTACATAAAGTGAGCTCTTAATAATTAACATAGTCTTGAGGAAGGATGGCTGCAATGGGAGAAGTAGTTCTGGATGGCATGACTAGAAAGTTACCTATCACCCAAAATTATAGAATTATGAAATTTTAGAAAAGGAAATGATGTTATAAAGAACCTAGTCTAATTCATCCATTTTATTTTATGTTAGCTTGTTTTATCTTGCTCTTATTGATAAATTTTGACTTCCACAGTAACATAACAAAGCATACTCCCTAAAACAATAAAACAAAATAACTAGTTTGTAGTTACTACAGAGTAACTACAATTGATGATACATAAAACTGTTAAAAGAATAATTACATTTTAACCTCAAGAAGATAATACCATTGTGTTAAATTAGAGTTTTGTTGCTGTTTAATGTCTTTTTTCTTAATTTTATTTTTTAATGAACAGAAATCTATTTTCTCTCTTTCCCATCCTTCTTAAAAAATAAATTCCCTGCAACTAATATGCATAGTCAAGCAAAAACAAATTCCTCCATGGTCATATTTAAAAATTATTTGTCTCATTTTGCACACTGAATCCATTTCCTCTCTGTCAAGAAGTGGACAGCATACTTAATTGTTGGTCCTCTTAAATCCTGGCTAGTCATTTCATTGATCATTGTTCTTTCAGGTTTCAAGGTTTATTTTTACCGTGTTGTTATTTTATAAATTATTCTTCCCACTTCACTTACAATCAGTTCATACAAGCCTTTCCATGTCTCTTTGAAATCTATTTCCTTATTTCCTATAGCACAACAGTATCCCTTTACATTTATATACCACTAATTGTTCAGCCTTTCCCCAACTGATAGGCATCCCTTCAGTTTCCAGTTTTTTGTCACCACAAAAAGAGCTGTTAGAAATATTTTTGTACATATGAGTCCTTTGTCTCATTCTCTGATCTCTTTTAGATAGAAGCCTAGCAATGGTATAGTTGGTTCAAATGGGCATACCCTGTTGTTTAACTTTTTGTGCATAATTCTAAATTGCTTTTCATTTAATAGGAATTTAAGAAGCTCCATAGAGGTTAAGTGACTTCCCCAAGATTACCCTGCCATTTCTTAATGACAGAACTGAGACTTTAACTGAGTCTTCTGATTCCCAGTCCAGTTCACTTTCCTTTATTTCATGCTACCTTCATGGAAGTAGTGTAATAGAAGGAATAGAATATGAGACTTGAAGTCAGGGAGACCTGGATTCAAATCTCACTTCTGAGATTTCCAAGCTGTATGATTAGGGACAAATGATCAACTTCTTTGAGTCTTAGTTTCCTTATCTGTAAAATGGGGATAATAATACCCATAGTACCTACTTAACAGGATTGTTATAAGGCTTAAAGGAGATAATATATGTTATGAAAAATGTATGGAAAGTGGTTAACAAATTTTAAAGTGCTATACACATACCTAGTTGTTGTTACTAATGCCCAAAACACCACAGAAGCTTCATAACTGGTCTTCCTGTCTACTCTTTCTTTCTTAATGTATATTATTAAGAAGGGTTGCCTTACAATGTGCGTGGTACAATGCTTCAGGTAGACTAGCCTCTTCATTCTCTACTATATACTCCATGATCATTTTCTGTGACTTTACTTATGCTGTTGCCCCTGCCTAAAATTTACCTCTCCTTTATGCTTATCTAAATCACATAAGGAAGTTTTGCAAAAATAAAATCAGTGCAGACAATATCTGATTTTATTAATAATATTAATTCTGATTTTTAAAAAGCCCAGCATCCAAAATCAATAAGTAAATTGACCTCAATAGGTCAAAGGATATGGATAAATAATCTTTAAAAGAAAAAATACAAACTATAAATAACCACCTGAAAAAAAGTTCAGAATCACTAATAATCAGAGAAATGTAAATTAAAATACCTTATATGTATTAAGCTAGCATGATGTATTCAAATATATGGTAAAGGAGATGGGATGGATGGGTTTGGAAGATTGTACTAGAATAACTCAGAAGTCCCTTTCAGTTCTAAGATTATCCAAGTATTTCTTCAGTGTAATGTCATTCTTAAAACTTAGAGATATTACCAGGCTTTCATTTGGTTTAGGTATCCATTTTGAGAGGAGAAGGTACTTAGTTCATTCTGAACCCATCCCTTATAGGCCTTATTCTTTTAGTGAGCATTTTGTTCTAAATATAAGTTTAATAAGAAAAAATGTAGATATATAGAAATAGTATTTGTAAACTTTGTGCATAATCCTTAATAACATGCAATTTTAGAGCATTTGATGCATATAGTATACTTTCCTAGATACTGGGGTTATAGAGTTATAAAATATAGATCCCTCACTTTATGAAGTTTACAAATAATCTAGGAGAAACAAAACATAAGAATTTTTAAGCCAGAAAGTGACAAATTAATATTGTCAATCCCACTTGCTTTTAGAAGGAATAGAGAAAAGGGATGGGGATGTACATATAGCCCTGTGCTGACAGTACTATGGAAGCCATATCAAACTTTCTACATTGTTGATTCTGTTTGTCATGGTAATCCACTAGAAACTTTTCATATGTTTTCACATAATTTTGGTTCTGCATCTAAGTCCAAGATAGAGATAGTTTTTGGAATCAAGGGAATAGTAAGCGTTAGGCTTCTTCATTTTATAGGTCAGATCACTTTACAGTGGCTATACTGTTACAGTCAAAGTTCATTATACCAAAAATATTTTCATGTTCTAGCTGATGACTCACAGTAATACTAATATTGCTTAATGAACCAGGTCACAATAAAATACCCTATAATTCAGGATAAAGAATATTTTCTCAGGTCTCAGCTATGCAGTCATATTATATAATTAAAATATCTACTCATGATTGTGTCTTTTAAAGAGTAGTGCACATTTCCTATTTCACTCTGTGAATTTAAACAGATCTGATGTTCTAGGCACTGTCAAAATGACTTTATGTGTAAAAGGGAATTGATTTAACTCAAATCCACTATGAAAACAAATAAGCTACTTTAAGGACATGAAATTCTATAGAAGAACTTGAAAAAAAGGATTCATTTCTCACCCGGTAATTTTATTAACTCTCTTCTTCCCCGGTCCCCCCCAACCCCCACCCCTGCTGACTAAATCTTTCACTAGCTTTGTTAATTAAGTGGCTTCACATTTGACATAGTAATTGCTTCCATGGAGATGAACTGGATCGTTCCCTTACTTTGAATTGTGTCATCACTGAAACCAGCAAATAAGTAACCTGACAAAGTTTTGTTTAAATAGTTATGCTTCTTGATAACCAATCTACCAGATGGCCTAGGGAAGTTTAATGCAATAAAAAAAAATTATTTTACTCCCAAAGAATTTTTCCTGGTTGTATTTTGGCATTACTTTATGTTGTGTCTTTCAAATGTTGATATATCCTTTTTTGATATTTATCTTTGTTTCCTTCTCCTTGGTCTAATCACATTTGGGATGAGTGGAGGTAGAACAAAAACAAGTAGCTATTGTTAATTTAGAATCATATTTTAATTTTTTGACTGGTTTCATTTGCCTGACTAATAGATTCCAGTGATAATTGTATTTGACCAATGTAAATTTGTACCATCACCACTTCATAATAGTGCTTCTGTTTGTCATGTGACTTTGTCATATGACACCAAAAAAGAGATGTTTGCTAAAGGTGTCGACACTGTTATGGAAGATATCTAGTGAGGGATAGATGGGGACTACCTTATATATAATGATATCCTCCAGCTGTTCCTGCTTGTGGAAGACATTGTGCCGATTGTATTAAATACTAGGATACTATAGAACCTTTTTGATGGATCTCTAACTGTTCAAAAGTTCAGCCCAACAGTCTACCTAGGAGAAACCAAATGAATGAAAATTGACCAGTTTCTAGATGATAATATGTAGTTGTAAGGACAGCCTGTGCAGTTGGTCCATCAGTACCTTATATTGGATAATGAGCTGGATTCAGAATTGGAGGAAGAGTGAGTTAGATTGCATTTGGGAAACTGTACTTGCACTTTCAGCTTCCAAAATGCTTCTTGACCCAGCAAAATTGAGCATAATCTTTCAGGGGAGGAGATGGATGTTCAGTGAAATACAGGACTTTCAGACCTTCCTGATGAAAAGACCAGAGCTTAATGGAAAATTTGATCTTCAAATACAAGACTTAAGAGATGTATAAAGAGGTCAATAGGAAAGAAAAAAAACCATGTTATTCAATAAGGGCAAACTGTTTACATCCCTACATGGGAAGATGATACTTGTAAATCTTGAGAAATTGTATCTTTATTAGGACATTTAAAAGGGATATACACAGACAATAAGTATGGACATAAGTCAACATTGATGTGATGATAAAAAAAAACTAAGAGTTGAAAAAAGATCTTACTTGGAGAAGAGGAAAGGGGTAGCCAGAAAAGGCTCAATTGTATCACACAAAGAGGTGCAAAGACCTGTTATAGCAGAGGAAAAGAAGGGAGGAAAGCGAGCATTGTTTAAACCTTACTCTCATTGGATTTGACTCAGAGAAAATAACATACACACTCTCTTGGCTATAGAAGTCTATCTTACCCTATAGAAAGTAGGAGTGGAAAGAAAGGGGACTGATAGAAGGGAGGGCAGATTGAGGAAGGTGATGGGCAGAAGCAAAACACTAGTGAGGAGGAAAAGGGAAAAAGAGAGAAAATCATAAATGGGGGGAAATAGGATGAAAAGAAAGACACAGTTACTAATCATAACTGTGAAGGTGAACGGGATGAACTCTCCCGTAAAACGGAAGCAGATAGCAGAGTGGATTAAAAACCATAATCCTACAATATGTTGTTTATAAGAAACACATTTGAAGCAGAGAGACACACAGAGTAAAGGTAAAAGACTAGAGCAAACTGTATTACGCTTCAGCTGAAGTAAAAAAAAAAAAGCAGAGGTAGCAATCCTGATCTTAGACAAGCAAAAGTAGATCTAATTAAAAGAGATAAAAGAAGGAAACTATATGCTGCTAAAAGGTACCGTTGACAATGAAGTAATAGCAGTACTAAACATAATATGCGCCAAGTGGTATACCATCCAAAATCATAGAGAAGTTAAGTGAGTTACAAGAAGAAATAGCATAATTACACTGGGTGGGGGGACCTCAACCTCTCTTCTCAGAACTAAATAATAATAATAATAAATAAATAAATCTGTCCACAAAATAAGAAAGAAGTTAAGGAAGTGAATAGAATCTTAGAAAAGTTAGATATGGTAGACCTCTGGAGAAAATTGAATGAGGATAGAAAGGAATATACCTTTTTCCTCAGCAGCACATGGCACCTAAACAAAAATTGGCCATGTACTAGGGCATAAAAACTTTAAAATCCACTGCAAAAAGGCAGAAATATTAAATGCATCCTTTTCTGACCATGATGCAATAAAAATTACATATAATAAAGGGCCATGGAAAGATATAATAAAGATTAATTGGAAACTAAATCTAATCCTAAAGAATGAGTGGGTTAAATAGCAAATCAGAGAAATAATCAATAACTTCATCCAAGAGAATAACAATAATAAACAACATACTAAAACTTATGAGATGCAGCCAAAGCAGTTCTTAGATTTAATATCTCTGAGTGCTTACATGAATAAAATGAAGACAATATCAATGAATTGGGCATGCAGCTAAAAAAGCTAGAAAAAGAATAAAATAAAAATCCCCAGTTAAATACCAAATTAGAAATTCTGAAAATCAAAGGAGAGATTAATAAAATTAAGAAAACTATTGAACTGATAAATAAAAGTAAGAACTAGTTTTATGAAAAAACCAATAAAATAGATAGACCTTTGATTAATTTGATTTAAAAAAAAAAGAAAACCAAATTACTAGTGTCAAAAATGAAAAGGGTGAATTCACCACCATTGAAGAGGAAATTGAAACAATAATTAGGAGCTATTTTGCCCAGCTGTATGCCAATAAATCTGACAATCTTAGTGAACTTAATACTTACAAAAATATAAATTGCCCAAATTAACAGAAGAAGTAATAAAATACCTAACCCTATTTCAGAAAAAGAAATTGAATGAGCCATCAATGAATTCCCTAAGAAAAAATCTCCAGGGCCAGAGGGATTTACAAGTGAATTCTGTTAAACATTTAAAGAACAATTAGTTCCAATACTATATAAATTATTTGGAAAAATAGGCAAAGAAGTAGTCCTGCCAAATTCTTTTTATGATACAAATATGATGCTGATACCTACACTGGGAAGAGCCAAAACAGGGAAAGAAAATTATAGACCAATTTCCCTCATGAATATAGATACAAAAATTTTAAATAAAATATTAGCAAAGAGATTACACCAACTTATCATGAGGATAATACAGTAAGACTGGGTGGGATTTATACCAGGAATGCAGGGCTTGTTCAATAAAAGCTTTCTGCATAATTAACCATATTAATAACAAAATTAACAGAAATCATGTAATTATCTCAATAGATGCAGAAAAGACTTTTGACAAAATACAGCAACCCATTACTATTAAAAACACTAGAGAGCATAGGAATAAATGGAGTTTTCCTTAAAATGATTAGTAGCATCTATCTAAAACCATCAGCAAGAATTATATGTAATGGGGATAAACTGGAAGCATTTCTGACATAATGCTTCTTGACACGAAAATTCATCTTTTTAATGCTAATATTCTCCTGGTGAGGCTATATGCTTATAAATCGTGGAATACCACAATGTCCAAAGAAATAAAATTGTGGTTATTCAAGTAGCAGTGGAGATGTATGGAGAGTGGTATAAGCAGGCTATGGTATATTACCATTGATAATTTGTGCAAGAAGTGACAAAAAAGATATCATCTAACAGTTATATAATCAGAAAAGGAAGTAGACTAATTGTATGCTGTGAGAGCAAGCAATAACAAATGGATAGCCCAAATGCTACACTGTTATGAATGTAATAGTAAGAGACTTAGAAGAACACCTTTGGCATATTAGGTATATCCTATGGAGTATTTATGGAAAGACATGAATAGGGAAGAGTCATAGAGGTTAAGAAGGTGTGGATGAGCCAGCATTACACAGTTTGAGGAAGTATTCACATTGATGAGGTTATAGATCCTTGAAGTATTTTTTTTTTTGCTAGTGTAAGATCAACAAGAAAATGATAAGGAACACTTTAGAAAATGATTAGCTATGATACTGTTTCTTATTCTGTTCAACTGCTCTCTTTTAAGTATTTTTTTTCGCTTCCAGCAAACAGGATTGTTTGTTTTTTAATGTAGTTATTGACAACTTTCATTTTACATCACCTACATTTCCCATTCTCTCTCTCCCTTTACCCTATCCTCAAGAGCTACCCCTTATATGAAAGAACTAAAAAAAAAAAAAACAGAAGGAAAATAAGATGTTTTGCCAAACAAAAAAGTCTGATATCATAGGCAGTATTTCATTGCTTATAACTGTAGAATCTCTGGGTCAATGGATATGAACATTTGAGTTATTTTCTTTGCAAAATTTCAAATTGCCTTCTAAAATAGTTGGACCAAAAAACGGCTCCACCAGCAATTTATTAATGTTCCTGTCTTCCCACAACCCCTTCAGCATCGACTGTTTTTATTTTTTTTAATCATCTTTGTCCTTTTGTAGGTATGAGGTGAAAACTCAGAGTAGTTTTGATTTGCCTTTCTCTTATTATTAGTTATTTAGAACATTCTCTCATGTGGTGGCTAGTAATTACTTTGCTATTTTCTTTTGAGAATAGTAAACAGAATTGGTTTTGCTTCTTCGTTTGCCTTTATTTTCACTTTCAAGACTTTGGAAGTAGAGAATGAAGAGTCAGGCCATTCATACTATATAGTAACTGCTATTACCACCGTTGCTGGAGGGCTATCTAACTTTCTTTGTCCTGAAGAATGATATGATATTAGCAGAGCAAGAAATCAGTTACCTGCTGATGCCCTTCAGGCATTCTTCTGGGTATATTTTCACATGGTCTCAGTCTTCAGCAGATCATAGAGGGATTCACTGTTTCAATGTACTTCATCAGACTTTTTGGCTCTGTTTCCATGTGGTAGAAGAAACTCAATATACTCTTTCTTCTCCAGCCTCCTTGATTGAACCAAACAAATTGTTTCCAGCCATTTAGGAAAGCATGAAGGATATACTTTTAAAAAATGATTTATCTATCCTTTAACATTTTTTTATTTGGGTTGTACATTTGCTTGTTCTCTATGTTCTTAAGCTGTTGCAGCCTTAGGACATCTTAAGATAATGTTAGTATTAACTTATTTGATGTGAGTAACTTTAGAAGAAAATGTTTATAATCTAGATTAATTTTTATAGCAATATTAATCAATTGTAAAGTAATTATGACTCTTTTAAGGCATCAGTATAGTACTAATACCCCCATTTTGAGAATGAGAAAACACTTTGGAGAGATTTTATTTTCTTAATTTAAGTTCCATAGGCTAATTTGTAATGTCTACATTCTTTCTTTTCTCTTGTAAAGAAAATACAGGTTTTCTTGTAGTTTTTTTTTATTTTCTTTTTAAATAGTATTCTATTTTTTCCAATTTGTAAAGACTATTTTAAACACTTATTTTTTAAAAAAAAATTTGAGTTCCAAATTTTCTTCCTCCCTTCCTCACCTCTCTCCTCCCTAAGATGGTAAATAATTTGATATGTATGTACAGTCATGTAAAACATTTCCATATTAGTCATGTTGTGAAAGAAGAAATGGGCCAAAAGGGAAAAAAAACATGAAAACCATAAAGAAAGTAAAAATAGTATGCTTCAATCTGTATTCAGACTCCATCAGTTCTTTCTCTGGATGCATTTTACATCATGAGTCCTTTGGAATAGTCTTGTATCATTGTATTAACTAAGAAGAGGTAAGTCATTCATAGTTGATCATCACACAGTGTTGCTGATATTGTGTACAGTGTTCTGGTTCTGCTTACTTCGCTTTGTATCCGTTCATCTAAGTCTTTCCAGGTTTTTCTGAAATCCTCCTGCTTGTCATGTCTTACAGAACAATAGTATTCTATTACATTTGTACACCACAACTTATTCAGCCATGCCTCAGTTGATGGTCATCCCCTCATTTACCAATTTTTTGACACCACAAAGAGAACTGCTATAAATATTTTTGTACATGTAGGTTCTTTTTCCTTTCTTGATCTCTTTTGGATACAGACCTAGTGGTCGTTGTATTGATGGATCAAAAGGTGTACGGTTTGATTGCCCTTTGGGCATAGTAAAACATCTTGTTTCAAGCAAAACCATAATTCAGGTTGGCCACAAAGATAACTGTCTTTGAAATCTGTATGATTATTCATATTTTCTCTCAAAATACATCTCTTCAGTCATTTAAAAATGCTCAAAGTTAACAAATATCTTATTTAATCATATCTTTTTTTCCTCTATGACACTAAAGCAAATGTAAAGAAGTAACATCAAGAGGGCTGGCTTTTTTCTAAATTTTAAAAATTAGATAATTTAATTTAACTTCTGTAGTATATATTTCTGTCTGTACCACTCATTTGATGTTTACTGTATACTACATGATATTATGTCATATTTTTAAAATATATGTCTTATATATCCAATTATGTTGTTACATTCTTGAAAACAGTAACTGCTTCTTATGCATATCCTCCATAGTGATTATATAGTGCCATATATAGAATTTCTTTTTCAATTCTTCTAAAGATCTATGATTTCATTAATATGAAATATTCTTTCTGCCAACACAGATAACAACTGTTCCATGTATTAGATGGTTCTAAAAGAATTTTAAATCAAATGTAAAGGGACGATAAAATCCCCTTGGTCTACCTCCTTCTCCAGCTTGTACGTTGGGTCTCTAGGGAAAACTCTGGTTTCACACTCCTAAAACTATATGTGTACAGTGTTCTGGTTTAACTTGATTCTAGTCACCTAGATGATATGATGACCTCAAAACAAACGCATTTACTAAAATGGTACAGTAAGAACAGTAGCAAAACATCTCCCCTGTAAACCTGGGGTGTCTTCTTCTATAAATACATATAGCATCAGTGGGAGAAGTAAGCACATAAAGAGTTCACAAGTGGAGAAACACATACTTAGAGAGCATATTACCAAGGCCAAGCTCCAGGTCCTTTGATATCTTTGCCTTGTTCCCACCAACCTTGGTGCTAGTCTTCAACTTATTACTATCAGATGCTGCTGTTCTAATGCATGCTGCATGATTCTGCTTTGCTGCTTAGTGAGCTGTAGTCATCACTGCTTCCAATTTGGGGCTGAGTTGACATCCTGGGGTACGACTATGTGCTTTTTAAAGAACCAGAACTATTGTACATTCTGAGACCAGAAGGAATCTTAGCTCCAGGACCTGCTTTGTCCTCAGCAGGACTCAAATTCCAGGACTCTCATTCACCTTTGTAGTTGACTCTATCTCAAATGATATGGCCACATTCTTCTGTTACAAGATACTATTGCCAGTTGCAGGAGTTGATTGAGAAATCCTCTCTCTATCCTGTGCCCACCACAATGGGGGAGGAAAAAGATGAGGAGTAAAATGTCAAAAGCTTCCTCAAGAGCTATATTCTCGGGGTGGCTAGGTGGCACAGTGAATAGAGCATCAGCCCTGGAGTCAGGAGGTTCTGAGTTCAAATCCGGCCTCAGACACTTAACACCAAAACTAGCCATGTGACCTTGGGCAAGTCACTTAACCCCAATTGCCTTAAAAAAAGGCAAAAATAAATAAAAGAGCTATATTCTTCTTCACAAGTAGCTGTCTTCTCAACTGATTTTGTTGCTTGATTGTCATCTCTTTAGGCACCCCTCCCTTTTCCAAGTAATGTGGCTGATCCTTGAACCACTAGAATCTGTTCTTCATCTTTATCAGTTGTCCTTCCTCAATAGCAAGTGCCCCATAATACTTTCAGCTTGATTGTTGAATTTCCTTCCTCTGTTCAGGAAAATTCCTACATGACATCTTTCTTTTCCTTAAGCAGTTTGCATAATTTTCTGACTAGTTTTAATTCTAGATGAAAAATATTAGATTATCTAGTAAGATGACACAAAAAGGGCTCATATCTTTTACTGACTACATGCTCTGATTGTAGAAAATTTGCTTATAGAAGAAAAAAATCAGGGACTTATGACATTCCAAATATGACAGGGTAGAATATCCTTGACTCTGTTTAAATTCAGATAGAGTCACATTTCTCCAAACATGCCCCAGATATTGATTTAATGCAGACAACTATATCCAAATTCAAACTCAAAACAAAATTAATTATGGTCCCATGTGCCTTTTACCTTAAAACAACAAATTTCAGCAATCACAGTTTAGAGCCAGTTTTTATTCTTATGGGCTGCAATCAGCAATAAAGATTTACCAGGTCTCACAAATGCAAGGGATTCCATTTACCATCCTTCTCAAATATGAACTTGTAAAAACTAATTGATAGAAATCCCTTCTACCTGTGCATGTACCTGTTGTACATGAACTTGCAACTTCTCAGAAATTCAAGTTCATTGTTTAGGAACTATATGACTAAAACAAGTCCCTTTCTCAGGCTGAATGACCTTGCCTAATAGAGATAGTTTCTAGGGGCTTTGGCAGTTTTACATCATAAGGAAAATTGATATGAATTCTAAGCAGGAGAGACTGGGGGAAGCAAATAGTGATGCCCCTGCTTAGCCAGTTCTCCTACATACAGTCCTCATACAGGAGGACTGTTCTGAATGAGCAGAACTAGTCAGAATAAAGTTTTCACGCAGTCTCCTCCTTTCCTCATATAGTCATCAATTAATAATTTTAGGTTTTAGCATTAAAACAGTAGCCTAAATAACTTAGGTGGCAATCTTACAAGTTTAAACAATCTTAACTGAAACTTCCTTTTAAACAAATACAAACTTGGAAGCTTATGATTTCTCAAATTACAATACTTCAAAATATTACAGCACATTACAGTCCCATTCATCATTTTTTCTGTTTCTCTGACAGTATAATTCTCACTTTAACAACTCACCATACTCTCATGTCCAGCAAAGACCACCTGAGTCAGGCTGGCCAGCCCTGCCCACCCCCCCACTGCAATGCAGAAGGGGCACCATGAGGCCTCTACCCCACAACCCTTCCTCCTCACCCCTCCCTTTTCTTATCTCTCTCTTTCTCCAAAGGGGAGACAAAGAGAAAGCTGAAAGTTCAACAGTCCTTGCTGTTTCTGAACACAGAGGCTGTTAGTTACAGACAGACAGGCACACACTCCACACAGAAACACACAAAAGACTCACAGTTTCCAACAGATAGACCTACAGGCACCCTCAGTCATGCACCAGATGGCAGGCCAGGACACAGCTAGCTCTGCCCCAGAAGGCCCCCCCAACATCTCGAGTGGGCCTGGGAAACTGGAAGTTTTGACTGTGTCCAAGTCACCCCAGTTTCCCAACAGATGAATACTCTCAGAAACAGAAGCCAAACAGAAACCAAACAGCACCTCTGGAGGCTGGCACAGAGTTCTGGGTCCACAGAGCTGAAATGAGATCTTATCAAAGTCGGGGGATGGTCTGGGCTTTCTCAGCCTTGAATCTTGAGCCCTGAAAAGATTTCAGGTGCCAATAGCCCAGAGGTCAGGGCCCAGCTGCCTCCTTCCCCTGAGGCCTAGGGTCTCCCAGATTAGGTCTTGGGCAGCAACACAGAATGTTGCCAATCTTGCTGAGGCCTCCAAATGTTGTACCTGAAACACGAGAAAGACCCAAGTAAGAATTTAGAAATGAAGCCTTTATTGGCACCATGGCTGATCAGGGCTCCTTCCCAAATTGTTCAGCCCCCATCCCAGACAAAGCCTCAGCTTTTAAAGGCATGCCCTGGTGGCCAACAGTTAGGTATTACATAAGCAGGAACTTGCAGAGGCTAAAGTCAGTGATTGGTCAGTACACATTTTGAAATTCCCACCGGCTCCAAGTCTCCCTAGGCGGAGCTAAACCTGGCTGTCTGCCTACTTCTGTGAAGGAGAGCTGGTTGGGAAAGGGGAAAGAATGGGGCCAGGTACAACATCTCCTTTATATAAATATTTTATTTATGCTCTTTCCCTCCAGAATCACTGTCATTTCCCAGGGATTCTTCCCATCCCCCTGCAAATCCTCCTTTATGACAAAGATATACAACTAAACAAAATAAGCCATCACATTGGATATAAATAGATCATCTTTATGAATTTCTGCAGCCCTACTAAAGCTTATCATGAAGTGATGGTTTTGCTTGGTAAGTGAGAGAGGGTAGTGGAAGCAGAGAAGTGAGATAAACAAGTGAAGATGCCCATTAAGCTAGAGTCTTCAAGGAGGGATGATGAATATGAGACTAACAACAAACCTTTTCCCTTTAGTTAGATTATTTAGCCATAAAAAGAGTAACTGACCTTATTGTGCACAGGAAAAGATATAAACTGCAACTGGTTAACATAGAGGTGTTCTGTGTGTACTGTTGGTGTAATCATCACTTGAAAGAGAGCCTTGTAGGGGTAGGGATGTCAGTTCAACTAAAATGTGAATCTGTGACGGTGGGGTTTGTTTTGGAAGGATAATTCAGATACAGTCTAGGCTATAAATCCACGTGAGCAAACTGAGCCTCTGCCCTATCCCTCTAGGGTGTGCTTTGAGGGCCGCAGACATTAAGGAGACTTTCTATTTATGATGATGCACTTAGCTAAGCTGTTATTTGGACAACAATTTTTTTTTTTTTTTACCAGATTCATGTTGGAAACTTTTCCAACTTGATAGAACCTAACAGGATTTGCATTTCACTGACATCTCCATTCCAGGAATGCGCTCCCTTTTCATTTCTACCTCCTGGTTTTCCTGGCTTCCTTCAAGTCCCAGCTAAAATCCTGCCTTCTTCAGGAAGCCTTTCTCACTCTTAACTTTTCTGCCTTCCCTCTGTTGATTATTTCCTAATTATGGGAATATTTTATATGTTGTCTCCCACATTAGATAGTAGTAGAGTGCTTGACAAATATATACTGAATAAATGCTTATTGACTTATTGACATGGCGTTTGAGAACCTGAGTTTGCTTCCATGCTAGGATAAATTAGTCGACAGGTTTTATTTATTTAGTGTTTACAGTGTGCCTGGCACTGTGCTATTGGGAATATAAAGAAAGGCAAAACTATAGTCCCTGCCCTCAGGCTTACATCTAAATGGGGGCAGATAACGTGTGCTAATAGCTATTTACAAACTGTAGCCAAGAGTGGTGGTGGGAAACTGGGAAGGGCCTTCTGCAGGGGGTGGGATGAAGCCGGGAGACCAGGGTGAGGATGAGGAGCATTGCATGCAAGGGAGATAACCAGTGCAAAGGTATGGAGCTGGAGATGGAATGTCATATGTAAGGAGCAGCAAATAGGAAGGACTTAAGATGCCAATAGAGGATTTTATACTTGATCCTGGAGGTAATAGGGAGCCACTGAAGTTTTTTGAGTAGAGGTGGCATCATGGTTAGAACTGCTTTTTAGGAAAATCACTTTGGAAACTATGGAAACTAAGTGAAAGATGAAGTGGAGTGGGAAGAGACGAGGCCCAGAGACCAACCAGAAGGTTAGTACAGTGTTAATATGTATACAAAGGCACTCAACTAATTGATTTCTTATACTGCATATATTTAGTTTTAGAGGGAAAAAGACTAAGAGGGGGAAGACATTATTTTGGGTAAAGGGAATAATGTGAGGAAATGCATGAAGGAAAACAGGAAAAACACAGGGTGTGTTTAGGGAATGATAGGTGGTTCAGTTTCCTACAACTTGGGGAACCTAGGGAACATTAGGAAATAGGTTGAAAATGATAGATTGGAACCAGAGCGTAAAAGACAATTGTATTTTATTTTGTAGGTAATAGGAAGTTATTGAAAGGTATGGAGTTTTGTTTTTGTTATCAATGAAGTAGCATTATCACTTTGGAAACTTTCAAATCTATGTAGTTGAGATGTGATGAGGACCTGAAGTGGTAGGGAGCATGGATGGGAGGAATGGGTTCTGGAGATTTAACTTGAGAGAGAAAAGACTGAACTTATTCATCTCATAATGAAATGCTAACAGATCCATCTGGAGGACTCATCTGAATCTAGAAACTAAATGCAGCAGAACTCCAGAGCCTCCTGCCCATTGGTGTTTTACTGGGAAATGACCGTGGGACCAGTAGAACAGAACTTAGCAACAGCCACTGGGAAGAAACAGCTCACCACACCCTCATGTCCAGCAAAGACCACCCACCTGAAAAAGACTGCCTGCCATTTGAGATAAGCAGGGAACAGGCCTGTCAGAAGCAGTGCACAAGTCTTAGCAACAGTTTGATGTGAGGAGTAAGAAAGGAAGAGACTTATGACTTTTCATTTATTGGTAAATAAGAGAATCATGTTGCTATTAACAGATGAAGAGAGGCAGTTGGACGCTACAAAGGAATTAGTTTGTTTTTAGACATGTTAAGTTTGAGTTGTGGGGGGTTGCACAGTGGATTCTCCCAGTTAGGCAACCCTTGTATTTCAAAGTATTCTTTGGTACTGCATCCCCTACAATAACAGCTTACAAGTTCCCACTGTTGTGTTTACCTTTTTTCATTAGCTAGGAAATGATTAATTTAAAATCAGGGACATTTAATGAAATTACATGGTAAGAAAAGTATTAATAAAATATTCCCTTCATAAACCTGGGGCACACCTTGCCACTAATATGCATATTCCCATTGGGAAGAGGGAACATACCTAGGGGACGTGCTTGAAGTTGTATATGTATAGGGAACAAATATTACTGGGGCACCAGCATGGAGGGGCACAGTGAGACCACTTTCTTCTAGCAATGTCATTACACTGCTTCTGCTAGACCTGCTCCCTACTTATTGAGAGTGGCATGTAGTCTCTGCCAGGTATGTGGTCTTTGTGAGTGTAGAGAGTTGTTTCTTCTTCACTTTGTTCTCATGTGGCTGTCCCTGCTCTGTTGGTTCCATGTCACTTCCCAGTGCAACACCATTGGGCAGGAGGAGTTCTGTTCCACTTCCCCTCCTGGCTTTAGATGGAGTCCTCAACTGGTGCATTAACTCTTCATTATAAGACAGTGGGTTCTGCCGTTGCTATTTAAAGTCAAACCAGCAAGTATTTATTAAGCTTCTGCTATGTGCTAGTCAGGCACTGTGCTAAGCATTGAAGATACAAAGATAAAAACAAAACATATCCTGCCTTCAAGGAGCATATATACCACTGGAAGAAAACAACATCCACACAAATAAATAGGTAAAATATATGCCAAGTAAATACAAAATAATTTGGGGAGTGACATGACACTAATAGCATATTGAAATAGGAAAAATCTTTGCTAGAAAAACTGGCAATTGATCTGGACTCCAAATACAGCTTTTTATTCTATTGCACTACACTAGGTTAATAAGACCCTAAAAGGGGCAATGGAACCCAGAGATTTTTCTTCTACAATTCTTTTTAGAAGGGAAAAAAGCACCAATATTCTCAGTTTCATTGGAATAGGATTGAAGGGAAGGGAAAACCTTCAGCATATTTTTCCTTTAATAAAATCTTGTTTCTTCAAGTTGTTTTTTTTGTTGTTGTTGTCATTGTTGTTTTTACTGTAATGTCTATTTCCTCTATAAAAAGATATTCCTTACCCTGGGCCACGTTCTTTGAAACACAGAGCCAGAACCTCTCTAGCTAGCCAGTGTTTTCATGCTTAAAGCTATCTTTCTACCTGGATTTCATGGTCATTAATGGAAGGATCTGTATTGTTTGTTTCATTCTGACCTGGGAGTTAGAGGATCCTTGTATTCTCTCTGGTTTAGAGGCTTCTTTCACAACAAAATACTTTTGAAGTTTCAGGTCTCCCATTTTTCAATTCCAAAATTCCTTTGCTATCCCATATAAATGAGGTTGTGGGGGAAAGGGGAAGACACATGTAAACAAACCTAGGAAGCAAGGTCCTTGTTTTCTACCTAGTCACACTTCTGCCTTTATTAGGTATACATGTCCATCAGCAAATCTTACATGTGTACATGGAATTGGACACATAACTGCGGTGCAATATCCAAATAGAGATATCTACTGGGTAATTAGAAATATGGGACTAAAAAAAAAAGAAATATGGGACTGGAACTAAAAAAAATGGTTGGTGCTTAAGATAAACATTTGAAAACCTTTTGCATAGAAGTAGTTGAGTTGCCTATCACAGGCAATTTAAAAACCTTCGATATTCTAGCCTACTTTGCTCTCCCTTCTTGAAACTACCTTCAAACTTCCTTTTTTTTTTTTTTTTGGCCTTTTTTTGGGAGGGCAATTGGGGTTAAGTGACTTGTCCAAGGTCACACGGCTAGTTTTTGTGTTAAATGTCTGAGGCCACATTTGAACTCAGGTCCTCCTGATTCCAGGGCCGGTGCTCTATTTACTGCGCCACCTAGCTGCCCCTACCTTCAAACTTCTAATCTATACCACATCATTCAGAATTTATTACATATTGTCTTATATTTGTAGTACATTACATTTAAGCTTTTTATTCTAACTCCCACTTGCATTAGCAAATTGAATCCCTAAGAGGGCAGTTACTGCATCTCCCCTCAGGGTTCTTGGGATAAACTCTGAGGGGTTAGAGGATACTTTTTTACTACTATAGTTCATTAATTAACCCTTATGGGTATGTATCCATATTGATCATCAGTTAATAGTAATTAGCCAAACTTAGTTTTTATAAACGGGTATTAGTTGGTACAAACCATTAAAAAATCTGAGACACATTTCCCCGTAAGTGTATGTAATCTAAAGGAAAATGATCTCAGTCTGAGGGTATGTGAGGCAAAGGGGATAACTCACAGTACCCAGAAATCCTTTTGCCCTCTTCATTGAATCCTGTTCTTTGTAGGTATAGTATAGCTTTCTGCTGGGCTTCTTTTAAAGTGCTAAAGTTGCCCTTCCTCCTTTGCCATGGGCTCCCAATGTAGACACTCCCACTACTCACTGCTCCTTTGGAGACATTGCTAAGACACAAAGAAATTCAAACTTTCTGATACTCTCTGATTAAAAGTGGATGGCAAGAAGTAATACAGAGGTTCTTCATTCTGTTCCCCTCCAACGCCTGCTTCCCAAATAATTCCCTTTTAGGGGCTCCACTGAACTATTATTTCCTCTAGGCTGCCAGGCTCTGGAAGTGCATTTTTGAATTAGTCTTATTAATACAAACTCCCCAGGATGTGACTGAGTCTTTTCTGCCAGTGTCAATACAACACCTGTGCAATGTCATTTAAGTTTATCAAATGGTTTTTCACTCTTTCTTCTCACTTATTTAACTAGGTTGTTTATATTTTAGTGCCTCTGATTTATTTATTCAGAAGATTTAATAATAATAACTAATATTTATATAACACTTATTAGCCAAACACTGTCCTAAGCACTTAAGAACTATTATCTCATTTGGTCTTCACAACAACCCTGGGAGGTAGATGGTATCATTATCCTCATTCTGCAGTTAAGAAAACTGAGTCAGAGGTTAAGTGACTTGCCTAGGGCTGTCACCCAACTAATATGTGTTTGGGATCACATTTGAATTCAGGACTTAATGAATCCAGGCCTACTACTTTATCCACTGAGTCAGCTAACTGTCTAGACCTTAGACCATATTTCTGATTAACTGATTCAGTGTTGAAGTGTTGCTCTCACTTATTATTTAGGTAGAGGCATAGTATACCCCTCTATATATTGTTCCCTGTGGTTTTATGTGTTTGTCATTTATTTAAGTAGACCATAAGTTCATTGATTACCAGGGGCTGTGCCATATACTGCAGTTTCTAATATAGTCCTTGCACATTGTAGGTCCTCAAAAGCACTGTGCCTGACTTTGAAAGAGTAGAGTTATTGTTATTTTTTTTAGTAATAATTGATAGATCAAGGTGGGAAAAGAAATTTTTGTTTGTCATAAGTTACTATTTTGTTGTGCTTTTATTAGGAAGCTTCAGGATCCAACTACTATTAGCCATTGTTTAGAGGAACTCATTCTTTAATGGAATAAAATATTTCAGTGCTTTTATTACTTTCTAGCTGATTTAAAATCATCCTTTTTCTAGGAAATGTTCGTGAAAATTAGTGTTGAGATTGCTGAAGTTTTTATTGGAAGCAACAGAATTCTTTGATTTATCATCTGCCTCTGTAATGGAAAAGATATTTTTGATGATAGTTGGCCACCGTTTAGAGATGGACATAGGTAAGTTGCATTTATTTTTTGAAGAATAGGCCAAATCTTGTGGCTTTGGAAGCATTTGTCCTTCAGCTTTCAAAAGGTTAAAAATTTTAAAGTTAAGCTTATGCTTTGGTGGAAGCAAGTATTAAATTATGTTTGAGGAAAATTATTCATATTTTGTTAGAGGCAGTTAAGAAGATATGATATTGTTCCTGCTATATAAAGAGTATCCTACAGCTAAACACTTAGTGTAGGAGAATTGGGCAAAGCAATAGTGCTAGAGAATTTTTTCAAAATGTTCTCAAAACATTCTGATCAGAAAGAAAAATGTTCTGGGATATTAACCATTTACTAAAAAATATTTAACATTTATTTCTGTGATATTTATTGAAACTTTTACATAATTGATCTTGGCATGCCAACATTCTTTTTCTCATTGGATTTAACACCATTATTTAGTTCAGAAACTTGTGAAATGGTTGATGAACCAAGTCTTTACTAAATAAAATTAAAACTACTATATTCGCATATAATATATCCAGGAAACTTTTGATCTAAAAATGTATCATTGCTTCTCTGGCCAATAATGTTCTTCAACTTTTCTGGATATAAATTCATAAAATCATAGAGTGTTAGAACTTGAAGAAACCTTAAAAGATGAGGGAACTAAGGCCAAATTCATCAAGTCATACATCTCTCACTAACCAGTAATAAAGCCAATACTAAATCCTTTTCCCTTATTTAAAATTTTCCTATTATTTAAAATTGTTCTTATTTTTGCCCCATTGTTAACATTACAATGTCATGAGAACTTTATGAAAGTCTCCAGCATGTTGGGTGAATCCCCAGTAAAAGGATACAGATGAGAATCACATAGGACTGGCAAGCATGGATAGGTTGCATTCTGCATTGTTAGAGGCAATATCCACAGTGATGAGAACACAGATCAATTTGAACATTAGTGTGAAAAACTTCTCATTTTCTTTTAAAATTGTTAGGTATGAAATTTTCCATTTTCCTGCAATTTCTCTTCCCACCTCAAAAATCTGTCTTTCCCTGCTCCAGCAAAAGAACAGGAGCATGTGGGGAAGGAGTAAAAGGGAAAATTCTCTAGTTAAATTGGTTTATAAGAGTAATATCTGAAGAAATTTCTATACCTTTTCAAAAACCTTTCCCTTCTATAAAAACTTTTATAAGCTGTGTATCTGGGTGCTTAAAATGTATCCAGTTTTAAAAATATTCTTCATATACATGTGATATGATAGATACCCTGCCCTTGCATTATTTGGGAATTATTCTTAGTTCTGAGCTATGCTTATAAACCACTGAATGTCATTTTTTTTCTCTCTGGCTACTTAACAGTGTGCTTTACCCCCAGCCAGACTATCTTCCTGCACTTCGGACTTGTTCCTAAGAGCATATAACCTACCAGGGGTGGGAAACAAGGTTATTTAACAAGTGATTAAAACTTAGAATAAATATCTCAGAGAGAGTTATGATCTTAGACATGGAATGGTAGTGCCTTATGCTGATGAAGGAACAGTTCACTTTGTAGAGGAGAAGATAGAGGGAATAAGCATTTATATAGTGCCTACTATGTGCCAGACACTGAGCTAAGTCCTTCAAGAAGTGAAGGTGAGGGGTTCATGCACCCATGGCGGGTGGGCACTGCTGTCACCCAAATCCACAACCTCAGAGTCATCCTCAGCTCCTCACTCTCGCTACTTCCATATATATCCAATGAGTTTATATGTTTTGTCTAATTTACCTCCACAACATTTCCCACATTATTTTTTCTTTGCTCACATAGTCACCACCCTAGTTCAGACCCTTATGTCATCTGGACAATTGTAACAACCTCTTAATTGAGCTCCTGCCTCAAATCACTCCTCTCTCCAGTCTGTCCTTCACACTACAGCAAACATTTTCTTAAAGTGCCAGTGTTACCATGTCACTCACTTGTGCAGTAAATTCCTATGGACTCCTTGTTACCTCTAGGAGGCAGTGTGGCTCAGTGGAAAGAACTCTGGCTCTTGATTCAGAGGACTTGGGTTCAAATGTCCTCCTAATACTTCCTCTATGATCTTGACCAAACCGTTTAACTTCCCCAGACTCTCATCTTCATCACTTTCTTCATGTGTAAAAGGAGGGGGTTGGACCAGATGCCTTCTGGATCCCTTCCTATTCTAGACCTTTTTTCTCCAAACTCTTGTGTTTTATATTTTAAAAGCTCTTCATAAGCTGACCCCAACCTACTTATCCAGTCTTATTACATGTTATTCCCTTTCATAATGCATTATTTTCCTAGCCTTCTTACTGTTTCTCATACATGGCTCCCTGTATCTTTGCACAGGTAGTCATTGCTGCCTTGAATGTACCTCCTTCTAACTAGCATCTGATTTAATTCAAAACTCAGTTCAAGCCTCCTTCATCATAAAGCCCTTCCTGGTCCCACAGCTTAGTACTTTGCTGTCAGTTATTTTGCATGTATTTTGTATATGCATACACACACACACACAAGCACATATTGTAACCCCCAGTAGAATATAAGCTCTGTGAGGGGAAGACTTTTTCTTTTCTTTCTTTGTATCCCCATTACCTGGCACATAGGCACTTAATAAATGTTTGTTGATTAATTGATTGGAGTGTCTAGTTCTGGGAACAGCTAGTAGGCATTTTTGGTCAAAGTGTAGAGTGTTTAAAGGGAAGTAATATGAAATAAGTCTGTAAAAGTAGGTGGGAGATAGGTTTTCAAGAATGCCAAGCTAAGGAGTTTGTATTTTATCCTAATGACAATAGGGACGCTGAAGCATTTTGAGCAGGGGAGTGACATAGTTAGACTTGTCTTTTAGGATTATTACTTTGGCATCAGTATGGAGGATGTATTAGAGAAGGGAGAGACTTGAAATAAGGGAGACCAATTAGGAGGCTATTACAGTATCCCAAGTGAGGGCTTATAAGGATCTCATGAGTATATATAAAAGGGGGTTGGCATGAAGGATGTTGAGATAGAGTTTATAAGACTTGGAAACTGGTTAGAGGATGAAGAATCAAAGATGACTGATATTATAAAACAGAATGACTGGGCAGATGGTACTTCCCTCCACAGAAGCATAGATGTTAAGAGGAGGGGCTGGTTTACAGGAATATAATGATTACCATAATGTTAGGTTTGAAATACTAGTGAGATATCCAGGTGGAGATGTCCAGCACATAGTTGATGATGTGAGAGTAGAATTCAGGAGAGAGATTCAGGGTAGATAATAGAGATTTGATAGTCATCTGCATAAAGATGAAAATTGAACACATGAGCTGATGGTAGTGTAGAAAGAGATGGGGATGGAAGATGGAGCTTTGAGAGACACCTACACATGGGTGGGAGATAAATGATGATCAGGATAGAAAAATGAGAAAGAGCAGTTAACAGGTAGAAGAGTCAGCAGAGAGTAGTGTGGCTGATGTCATGGAATAAAAAGCAAGTATAAGATGAGGAATCACAGCTTCCTAAGAAATCTGATTTGGAGTGTGTGTGTGTTCAGCTATATATATGAAGACATTCTTTCTGAGCTGGTTTAAATACTAGATTCTCCCCCAGATCATGCCTCCAAACTGTTTCATGAATAAGATTCTCACGACTCTGGGCATTTTCTCTAGCTGTCCCTCATCCCTAGAATTCATTTCCTCTTCATCCCCCCTGTTAGCTTCTCTGGCTTCCTTGAAGTCCCAACTAAAAACCCTTCTACAGTAAACTTTTCCTAGTCCTGCTCCATTATAGGAGGAGGATCCAGCAAAGGAGACAGAGAGGGAGTGGTTGGATAGTTATGAGAAAAATTAGGAGAGAGTGGTATCCCAAAAATCTAGAGAAAAGAGAGCATCAAGGAAAAGAGAGTGATCAACAATGTTGAAGGTTGCAAAGATACTTGAGGAGGAGGACTGAGAAAAGGCCATTGGATTCAGCAAGTAAGAGATCTTTAGTAATTTTAGAGAGCAGTTTTGGTGGAATGATAAGGTCAGAAGCTAGATTATTAGAGGTTAAGAAGAGAGTGAGAGGAGAGAAAGTGGAGGCATCAGTTGTAGATGGCCTTTTCAAGGAGTTTAGCTACAAAGGACTGAAAAGATATAGAATAATAGCAGGGATGGAAGAGTCAAGTGAGAGTTTTTCAGGATAGACTAAACATGGGTATGTTTTTAGGCAGCAAGAAATGAGCCAATAGGGAGAGATTGAAAATAAGTGAAAGACTATGGATGGCAAGGGGATATTGTGTTGGAAGAGAGGAGATGGAATGGGATCACTTTAACAAGTAGAAGGGTTAACCTTGATAAGTAGTAAGGCCACTTCATCATGTGAATCGGGTGAAAGAGAAGTGAAAGAAGGTATCTGAGTGATAGGAGATGAGGAAAAGGAGTTCATGGTAAATAACCTCAGTTTTTACTCAGAAACTAAGAGAAAATAGAATGATGACGAGTATAAGAATAAAAAGTCCTTAGAGAATGAGTTCCTATCGTGTCTAATCTAGTCATCACCAATATAAAGAGTAGCCACCTGCGCTTTTCATTGACACAGTTTTTGGTGTCTAGTTAGTATCCAAGATTGCAAGTTCCTTCCCTTGTACTGGCCTGTTTATTGAGTTGATGCTTGTGACTGGTACCATCTGGTGCTCAGACTCTTCCTCCACAACAGCCATACAGCCTAAATAAGCTGACCTCTTAGTGCCTATTCTTATCAACCGATTCTGGTTTTTTGCCTCATGTAGCATGTGGCTGCTGCCTCATTTCTGTATGGATAGCTGGCTGACAGGTGCAGAGCTTAAACTGTCACCATTCTGTTTTCTGGGCACTGCTTGTAGTTTGTACTAACCCTCTACTAGCTTCACAATAAAATTCTCATTGGCTCATGTAGCTTCCCCTGAGACTTTTTAACATGACACTTTTACTATAGGAGATTTTAAAGCATATATTCCAACTGACATGATTAATCTCTGCCAAGGAAAAAGGGTACAGGGGGAATGTTCCTTCTTAGTATTCAAGAAAATCAATTCTTCAGATAAAAAGGACTCTCTACCTGTAGTCTTTATCTCAAACTACCATGTTAGAATGTGTATGGAATACTCCCCAGGCAGGCCTCCACTGACAAAGGCCAATTCCATTTGAAAAGGTAAATACACTCATTTATTATACTTGGTTTTAATGAAGATATACTCACTCAGATAATAAATAGAACAAACTTCTCTGACTTATGGAAAAAATGTGTGGTCTTATTCAGAGAGATTTTATTCATAGGAGTATAGTGTTAAGTATATGTGTTGAGTTGTTTTGTTTTTGGCTTTTGTTTTGCTGTCTTCAGCATTATCATGGCTGGCAAAATAAGTGAAATTGACTTTTAGTTATTGCATTGGGCTTTTATAAGTACTAAAAGTAGTTTATTTTAAAATCAGATACTATTTTCCAATTGAAGTTCAACTTGATTGCGAATTAAAGATCATGGACCTTCAAGGGACCTAAAAAATCATCTAATTCAACACTCAAATTTTACATATGAGGAATTCTAGGGAAGTTAAGCGACTTTGTCCATTCAGGGGTCACATAGCTTTAAGAGTGAAATTTGAACCCAGCTACTCATCTTCAGAATCATTGTTCTTTTCACTTTACTATAATGGCTTCCAAATCTGTTTGTTAATTGTTACTTATACATTGTGATTCTCTTAGATGGTAAATAGCCATTGGTCCACATGTAAAAGGGTTACTGACTGACTAATATTTGAAAATTCAACTCAGGGTATAAGAACCAAAGAAATTCTAGCCACCCTTCAGCCTTATTTAATAACCCTATGGATGTTTTCTTTATGAGGTGTATAATTTCATTCTCTGTTTCTCTGAAGATTTTTTACATTTTAAATTTCTGACCTGACGTCCTATTCTTAACTTTTGTAAACTAGAATTTTTCCCTATATTACTACACCTTGTTCAAAATTATCTTGATATTTGTTATTCATACAGAGCAGATAATGCCCAAGGTATACTGATAACTTCAAACAGCTTTTTTTTTCTTATGAAAAAATGCCTATTGCTGCTAGTTTAGAGTAATTCATGGTTGAAGGCAATCCTAAATGTCAGCCTTAGGCAATTTAATCCAATTTAACCATGATTTTTAGAGGAAATAGTGAATATATTTGTAGCTTATCTTTTTATAGCTACCATACTCCTGCTACCTCTATGGATTCTGAGACTATTCACCATGTTAAACTTTAGCTAGTTTTTCATATTCAGTATTCTTGCATTGAAACGTCTTCAAAACTTTTATTGATGCCTTTTTGTCAGCTATTTCCTGAAACACCCCCACCCATTTACCCACTGAGTCCTGGAACAAATCAAAACAAGTATGTTAAGACTGACAAACTAACTCAGTCTGATGATGCAAGGGTATATATTACATCTTCTATTCTATAGAACCAAGATTGATCATTTAAATTTGAGTCTATCTACCTTTCAACTTTGCTTTCACTTATGTTATAGTGATTGATTTATATATTGTTCTGATGGTTCTTCATAATTTCATAAGAGTTTTTTCATATTTCTCTGAATTCTTCATATTGGCTTATTTTTTTTGCTGTAATAATTCCATTATTCTATTATTGCATCAAAAATTCCATTGTGTTAATGTTCTTAAAATTTTCTTAACCATTCCACATTTAATGAGTGTTATCTTTGCTTCCAGCTTTATGCTACCACAAAAATCCATGTGTTGGCATATACATACATATATATTACATATACATATACAGTACGTATATATGTATGTAGATAGATAGATAGATAGATAGATAGATAGATAGATAGATAGATAGATATAGTACATTTCTTTATTTTCTATACCCATTACTGGGATCACTGGATCAGAGGGTATGAACAACTTAGTGACTTCACTCATGTATTTCTGAAATGTTTTCTAGAATAGTTGGGCTAATTTACAGTTTCAGTAAGATGATATTCATGTACCTATCTTCCTATAACCTCTCCAGTCTTTATTATTTTCAGTTTTATAATCTTTGCTGATTTGATGGATATGAGATGAAGCCTCAGACTTGTTTTAATTTGCATTTATTTTTAGTGAATGGGTAATTTGTTCATGTAACTATTGTACTTTTGTATTTCTTCTGAAAACTCTTAGTATCTTTTCACTTTTAGAATCTGTCTACCTCTAGGCTACTGTGTTTAATGGTTTTTTTTTTCTGGACTGTGCTTATCTAATCAGGTTTATTAATCTACTTTTCTATTTTTAACTACTATCAAATAGTTTTGATGATTACTATTTCATAATATGGTTCAAGATCTGATACTAAAAGGTTGATTTGGACTATTCTATTTTGCTATTTAATATTTTATTTATCCCAATTACATGTAAAATAATTTTTAACCTTTTTTAATAATTTTGAGTTCCAAATTCTCCCTCTTCCTCTCCTTACCCCCTACTGAGAAGGGAAGCAGTTTGGTATAGGTTATACATGTACAGTATTGCAAAACATATTTCCATATTAGTCATGTTTGGAAAGAAAGCAGACCAAAGGAAAAAAAAATCTAAGAAAAATAAAGTAAAGAAAGTATGTTTCAATCTGCATTCAGACATCAGTTTTTTCTCTGGAATTGGATAGCATTTTTCATCGTAAGTCCTTCAGAATTGTCTTATATTATTGTATTGCCAAGAATAGCTAAGTCATGCACAGTTGATCTTTGCACAGTATTCCTGTTACTGTGTATTTTGTTGTCCTGGTTGTGCTCATTTCCTTTTGCATCAGTTCATGTAAGTAAGTATTTCTAAGTTTTTCTGAAAGCATCCTGCTTTCTTTTCTTAAAGTAGTACAATAGTATTCTATCACAATCATATACCACAACTTGTTCAGTCATTTCCCCATTGATGGACATCTCTTCAATTTCCAATTCTTTAATGTCACTAAAAGAACTGCTATAAATATTTTTGTATATATATATGTCCTTTACCTTTTTGTTTTTTATGTCTTTGGTATACAGATCTAGTACTGCTACTGCTAGATCAAAGGCTATGTATAATTTTATAGGTTTTTGGCCATAGTTCCAAATTACTCTCCAGAATGACTGAATAAGTTCAAAACTCCACCAACAGTGCATTAGTGTCTCAATTTTCCCACACCCCCTCCAACATTTGTCATTTCCCTTTTCTATCATATTGCTCAATCTGATAGGTGTAAGGTGGTACCTCAGAGTTGTTTTAATTTGCATTTATCTAATTAATAATGGTTTAGAATATTTATCATGTGGTTATAGATAGCTTTGATTATTTCATTCGAAAACTGTTTGTTCATATCCTTTGCCCATTTATCATTTGGAGAATGGCCCTTATTTTTATAAATTTAACTCACTTCTCTATATTTGAGAAATGAGGCCTTTATCAGAGAAACTATGAAATTTTTTCACAGTTATGATTGCTATGTATTTCTCTTCATCTTATGTCCCCTATTTATCCCACATTCCCTCTCACTCTTTTACCCTGTCCATCCTCAAAAATGTTTTGCTTCTGACTACCTCCTCTCCTCATCTGTCCTTCCTTCTATCAGCCACCTCCCCCTTTTCTTATCTCCTTCCCCTCCTACTTTTCTGTATACATTTCTATATCTAGTTAACTTTGTGTATGCAGTTCCCTCTTTGAGCCAGATCTGATCAAAGTAAGGTTCACATGCTGTCCCCTTAACTTTCCCATCTTCCTCTCCACTGTAAAAGCTCTTTTCATACCTCTCTTATGTGAGATAATTTACCCCATTCTACCTTTCCCTCTCTCTCAGTGCATTCTTCTTTCTCACCCATTAATTTTTTTAGATATTCCATCATATTCAGCTCGTACCCATGTCCTCTGTCTTTGTACACTCCTGCCTTAATAATGAGAAAGTTCTTATGCCCAAAGGATTATAAAACTGTACATACCCTTTGATCCAGCAATACTGCTGCTAGGTCTATATCCTGAAGACATACAAAAAGAGATAAGGATCTATTTACACAAAAATATTTATAGCATCTCTTTCTGTGGTACCTAAGAATTGTAAATGAAAGTGATGCCCATCAACTGGGGAATGACTAAACGAGCTCTAGTATATGATTGTAATGGCATATTATTGTGCTCTAAGAAATTTGAAGCAGAATGATTTCAGAAAAACCTGGAAAGACTTACAAGAACTGATGTGTAGTAAAGTGAACAGAATCAGAAGAATTTTGTACAGAGTAAAAGCATTATTTTTGTTTTTCTTTTTTTTTTTAAAGCAATTGGGGTTAAGTAACTTGCTCAAGGTTACACAGCCAGTTATTTCTGGGTGTGGTGCTAAGTATCTGAGCCTGGATTCGATCCCAGGTCATCCCAACTCTGGGGCCGGTGCTCTTACTCACTGTGCCACCTAGCTGCCCCTAAGCAATTGGGGTTAAATAACTTGCTCGAGGTTACACGGCCAGGTGTTTCTGGGTGGGCGCTAAGTGTCTGAGCCCAGATTCAATCCCAGGTCATTCCGACTCTGGGGCCAGTGCTCTTACTCGCTGTGCTACCTGGCCACCCCTGAAGCAATATTTTTCGATGAAGAATTGTGAATGACTTAGCTATTCTCAGCAATACAGTGATCTAAGACAATCTCAAAGGACTAATAATGAAGCATACTATCTGCCACAAGAGAGAGAAGTGATATTATTTAACTATAGACTGAAACATGCTATTTTTCATTTCTTTCCTTTTTTTTCTTCTGTTTGAGTCTTCTTGTACAAAATGACCAATAATGGAAATGTTTTACATAATTGCACATGTATAACCTATATCTAATTGCTTACCATCTCAAGGAGGGGGGAGAGGACAAAGGGAGGGATAGAATTTGGAACTCAAAACTTTAAATAAAAATGTAAAAAATAATTAACTGATAATAGGCAAAAAGGAGAAATCAATAGATTAGCTGGATATACCAGATATCACATTGAAAGTATATAAAAGAGTAATGTTTAATACATCTTTGGGGAAAAAAATAATAAGAATATTCTTAGGAGTAACCAGTTATATCATCTTCCCATGTAGTGATGTAAACAGTTTAACCATATTGAATCTCTTTTGATTTCTCTTTCCTGTTTACCTTTCCATGCTTCTCTTGAGTCTTATATTTGAAAGTCAGATTTGCTATTGAGCTCTGATCTTTTCATCAAGAATGCTTAGAAGTCCTCTATTTCATTGAATTTCCATTTTTCCCCTGAAGGATTATACTATATATATATATATATATATATAATATATAATTATTATATAATGTATTATATAATATACATTATATGTGGGTAGGTGATTCTTCATTGTAATCCTATCTCCTTTGCTAGGAATATTATATCCTTTCCTCTGGAATATCATATTCCAAGTACTCTGATCCTTTAATGCAGAAGCTGCCGAATCTTGTGTTGTCCTGACTGTGACTTCATAATATTTGAATTGTTTCTTTCTGGCTGCTTGCAATATTTTCTCCTTGACCTGGGAGCTCTGAAATTTGACTATAATATTTCTGGGAGTTTTCATTTTGGAATCTCTTTTAGGAGGTGATTGGTAGCTTCTTTCAATTTCTCTTTTACCCTCCATTTCTAGAATATCAGGGCAATTTCCATGATAATTTCTTGAAAGATTATGTGAAGGCTCTTTTTTTGATAATGACTTTCAGGTAGTCTAGGAATTTTAAAATTATCTTTTCTGGATCTGTTTTCCAGGTTAGTTGTTTTTCCAATGAGCTTCATATTTTCTTCTATTTTTCATTCTTTTTGTTTTGTTTTTTTCATTTCTTGATATGTCAAGGAATCATTAGTTTCCATTTGCCCAATTCTAATTTTTAAGGAATTCTTTTCTTCAGTGAACTTTTGTACTTTCTTTTCCATTTAGCCAATGCTATTTTAAAGTATTTTTTTCATTGAATTTTTGTATATCCTTTTCTATTTGGCCAGTTCTATTTTTTAAGGAGTACTTGTCTTTAATAAATGTTTGTATATCTTTTTCCATTTGGCAAATTCTGTTTTTTGAAGTGCTTTTCTCTTTCATTGAGTTTTTGTGTTTCTTTTACCAGTTAGCCTATTCTGGTTTTTAAGGTATTATTTACTTCAGTATTTTTTTGTGCCACCTTAACCAAACTTTTTTTTTCATGATTGTCTTGCATCACTCTCATTTCTTTTCCCAAGTTTTCCTCTGCCTCTCTTATTTGACTTTTACCATCCTTATTGAGTTCTTCCATGGCTTGATACCAATTCACATTTTTCTTTGAAATTTTGGATGTAGCAGTTTTTACTTTGTTGTCTTCTGTGTGTGTGTATTTTGGTTGCTTTTTTTTTAATCTTCCCTGTCACGATAGTTAATTTCTGTAGTCAGCATCTTTTTTTGTTGTTTTGTTTTTCTCTAGCTTATTTCTTGATTTTTAAACTTTATATATTAAAGTTGAGCTATACTCCCAGGGTGGAAGGTTCACTGTCCCAAGCTTAAGGTTTTTCATGCAGCTGTTTTCAGAGCTAGTTGTGGAGGTCTATATGTTTTTATTTCTTCTCAGGTGATATGTTCTAGGGAGAGATGTATTTATTCCTCTCCTGGCCTATGCTTTAGTCTATGGGTGACCACAAGTACTCTTTCCTTCCTTGGCACTATGATCAGGGTGGCCACAAGCTATCATATGATAGTCCAACTCCTCCTTGCCCTGGAACTGCAACCCAGGACTATCACCTAGATCCACATGTAGGCAGTTCAAGAGTCCTGTACCCCATGCTGTAATGTAATGCCAAGCAAAGGCAACTTCCCAAGGTTCAGAATACCAGCATAGGTGCTCTCCATTTCATTCAGTGACAAATTAAGAACAGAGAAGATCAAAATATGACATCATTCAAAATACAGCATTTACTAAGTGTGATTAAATAATCTCCAAGTACTACCCCACCCCAGGACCTTACATTCATTCAATCAATTACAGAGTCCCTGTTCTAAATACTACTCCACCCCTAGGCTGTACCTTCATTTAGTCCACCACAAAGCCCCTCTTCTCAAATGGAGATCAGTTTCCAATCATTAAGTACATTCATTTGTTCAACCATAGAACACAAAAATGTCAAAAGTTCCCCACCCCTGGATCACAATTGAATCTACCCCAGAGTTACAACAAGTTTAAGCATAGCACTTAATACCCAAATGGAGGTCTTTTCTTCATCTTGACACGAGGCAAGTTCTCAGCAATCTTAGTTCCTGGGGAGACAAGGCTTAGCAAGGCCACGAGATACATTGCCAGTCTCTTCATTAATTCATCCTCTGTATGCAGAACAGTCCTAGAACCCCTGAAAACATTAGCAAAACCCTCTCCCAGGATTTCTGTAAACATACAACAAGAAAATCCTTCTTCAGGGCTTCTGAACCAACAGAAAGGCTCCCAGACCCCTGGAACAACAGCACTGTCCTTCACCAGTGGACAGTATTCACTCTCTTCTGCCGGACAGTCTCAGTAGCTCTGAACCAACAGAAAGGTTCCCAGACCCCTGCAACAACAGCACTGTCCTTCACCAGTGGACAGTATTCACTCTCTGTCTGCAGGACAGTCTCAGGAGCTCTTAACCAATAGCCAGGTTCCAGGACAGGTTCCAGGACTTCTTCAACAACGGACTGTCTGTCACCAGTGGACAAATCTGGCAAAACAACATCAAAACAGACAAAGTACCAGCAAAACAGCCATGTCTCCTCAGTCCTTGGAAGCTCTGGCGGCAGGTCTCAAAAGTCCAGGGCAATTCAAAGTGGCCCTCAGCAGTCCTCTCAGTCTCTCTCTCTGCCTCCACGAGGGTGCTGCTTCCAAAAAGTTCTTCTGCCTCTCTTTTGTCTCTCCAAATCTACATCACCAGCTCCTCCCAGTTCGTGTCTCTCTTTTCAAGTCAACAAGTCCATCCCACAGGTGGGATTAACAAGCTCTGGGTTTTAACACAATCAGTTTGAAAACCAAGCCAATACAGGGGAATCTTTATATTCCATTACTATCACACATGCCAGCAAAGGGACATCTTTATTCTCCTTCTGACCATTTGTCTAACCCTCTTACTGTCTGTGGGTCGAGAGGTCCAGAAGCCATCATTGCAGCTGATGATTTAAGAGCTGCTGCTGGTTTGCTGAGGCATGGCCTGCATTCTACTCTCACCCCAATGTGACAGACTTTTCCTGTCATTCTTGGGGTAGAAGTTCTTTGGCTGGAAAATTGTTTCATCCCATCCTTTGGTGGATTCTGCAGCTCCAGAATTTATTGTGAGGCATTATTTAAAGTTGTTTTGAGGGGAATTTGGGGCCTTTTCTTACCACCTTAGCTCTGCCTGCCCAAAGTGAGACTATTTTAGAGAGAGATCTCAGTTTATATATGATGTGCTACCAATCATTCTCCTCAGTACATATTTATTAAATAGTTAAATACAGTTCATGGCCTCTGTCAATAGCAAAGTGTAAATAGAACCATTTAAATATAAAATGAAACCTGAAATGCACAAGTTCTTATCCCACCTGTCACCAGAACCCTGTGTAAATCAATTACTTATTCCTTCTCTGTGAAATTAATATTGTACTTTTTCTGAGGTAAATATAAAAATTATTTTTGTAAAGAATTTTAGAGATAGAAAGCAATGAATGAGTTGTTGTTGTTTAGCTGTTTTTCAGTCCTGACTCCTCATGATCCCATTTGGGGTTTTCTTGGCAAAGATACTGGAATAGTTTACCATTTCCTTCTCCAGCTCATTTTATAGATGAGGAAATTGAGGCAAACAGGGTTAAATGACTTGCCCAGGATCACACTACTAGTGAATGTCTGAGACCAAATTTGAACTCAGAAAGATAAGTTTTGCTGAGTCCAGGTTTGGCACTCTATCCTCTGAGCCATCTAGCTACCTATGAAAGTTGGAAGTTATTGTTATATCAAGGAAAACTAAAGTTACATCACAGGTTTTCTGTGACCTCACAAGCACCTCTGGATTTGCTGTCATAGTTACCAGGTGGCTGTTGGAACTCAAGTGCTTTGTAATGTTACTGCATTGGGAAAATCCCTTCACTGCCCTAGCTGCAGCCAGGAGAATTCAAAGACAGATGATCCTAAGTGGGTTCCTTCTTAGACTAACAATTACAAGAATTGGTGCTTCATTTTCATTTTTTGGAACTGGGAAAGCTTTATCCTTGATGGAAGAGCCATAAGTAGTTTTATTTATCCTGCTAGTTGATTGATTGCTTTATAAGTAAATGTGGGACTAGAATTGATTGATTTCTATGTTTTGTTTGAAAGCTTATTCTTTAAGTGAAAAATCCTCTAAATTCTGTTTGGAAATGAAAGAAACATGATTTTCTGAAAATTATAATTTTCAAGGCAACTAAATAAGAAAAGCATTACTAAATTGAAGTCATTTTCTTATAGGCTATCACAGCTGTAGCAAGAGCAATGTACTTAGGAATCAGTAGACCTTATTGAAATTCTGGCGTTGCCACTATTTATTTGTGTGACCTTGAACAAGTCAAGTCATCTCTTTGAGTTTTTGTTTTCTCATCTATAAAAAGAGGGGGTTGGATTAAATGATCCCCTAAGATCCTTTTTAATTCTAACATTCTATGATTCTAGATTTTTTATCACTCCCTTTGTAATATTTCTTTCTTAAATGTTTTATATGCCTCTAAACTGATACATTGAGAATGTCTGCAATGTTGTCATCAAACTAATGCTCAAGATTTTAAAAAATCCAGGGGGGTTATAGAATAATATATGTCTTTTTTTTAAGTTAGTGAAAAGTTTTTATTTAAAACTTTAAAATAGAAGGGCGGCTAGGTGGCACAGTGAGTAAAGCACCAGCCCCAGAGTCAGGAAGACCTGAGTTCAGTTCCGGCCTCAGACACTAACACAAAAAAAATTAGCCATGTAACCTTGGGCAAGTTACTTAACCCCAATTGCCCTCCAAATGGCAAAAAAAAAAAATAACAAAAAAAAAACTTTAAAATAGGGCCCCATGATTAAAATTCCTTTTATCATCCTCCAATAAAAAAAAACACTTCACCTTGTTCTAATGTTATTTATCTGGAAAGGAATTTATAGTTTAAAGAAACACCTTGCTTAAGAAAGTATAACTGCTTTATTAATGATAATAATAATAATAATCTTGCTTTTTTATAAATGAAAGTAATGCTGGTGACTAATCCTCAAACATGTCTGCTGTTTGTCCATGAGTGATGATGGATAAATCTTTCTCCTACTCCTATTTATGAACATACAGTTGCAAGCCGGCCAAATCAGTTAAGGGCATAAGTCAGGAGTAATAGAAAAGAGCAAAGGTAGTTCACAGAGGGATAAAATCCATAGCTCTGAGCATTAGCACTATTTTCTAATTAGCCAGCTATAATACTAATTGTCAGTTAGGATAGACTATAGAAATGAAAGTTTTATTATAAAAAGGTCTGCTAAGAATAGCAGAGTGGCAAATCTAGATTAAATGTCTTCATTAATGAAATTTAAGTAGATAAGTATGAATTTTTAGATTAAAATAATTATAGCTTCTGGTTTTTATTACATTTGTGTTATGGATTTCCCTATTGTGATGTACACAGGGTAGTAGTTTTAGTTATGGGAAAGGTGCATTGTATAATCACAAGCACCTTTATATTTTTTTTCTTTAAACTTTTTAAGGAAAAAAGTTGACGAATTCTGATGTTTAAATCAGAATTATATTTTGAATTATATTGAATTATATTTTTTGGTCTTAGTGAAATAATTAAAAGGCAGAGAAGAGTCATAGCTTAAAACAGAACTATAGAAATAACCAGAAGCCCAACGGCTTCTTAGTCCTGAACAGCTTTAGAACACACATAAGTCTTAACTTTCACTATTTACTTTTTGTTGATCGACTGAACTTACTCAACCCCCACAGTCCAGTAACTCATTATCAGATTCATAGATTGTCTATAACTCTTCCTTCTTCCTGTGGTCACTTTCAGGCCTTTTCATTGATCACAAGCATCTTAAGCAAAGAATCTTCTTGTAAGACAAAAAATGTGAAGTTCTAATTAAGTGACTTTCAAACTTTTGTTTCACTGAATCTGTGGAATCTCTGAAACAAGACTAGGGATTTGTTGAAAGAAAATGCAGTCATTTACAAGACTCAACGTCTGATCCTTCATCCTTAGGTCCCAGTATAATGCTACTTCAAAAGTTGGAGTTTAAGATATAGAAAATTAACACCCCCCAAAAGAAAAACCCAGAAAATTTGTATAACCTCAAATTTAAGACCACTAGTCTACACAATTGATTTTTGCTGTTTTTGCTGAGCTGTAATAAAAGTCTGGGTTGGAAAAGATGGTGAAACTCATAGATAATAGGAGATTTTGAAATTTTACATTTTAATTATCCACTCTGTATCTAGCATTTGTTATAGATAATCAAATGCTAGTTCTAGTTTCAATTATGCATCCCAGAATCTGCTTACATTTTTAATTCCATTGTGTTGATTTTTATTGTGTTTAGCTTTTTTTATCTCATATAGATAGCCAATTTTTGCTTCTCTTAATGCCTAATTAATTTTGCTAGCTTTTTATTCCCCCACAGCTCTTGTAAAAAGGCTTGGCAAGAGAGAAAATGGAAACTATTCGACCAAAATGCACACTTTGTTTCTGAGTGATTTTCCCCCATGAAACTTGATGCTATGTTTCAGTAATAGAATTTATTCTGTTTTATATAGGGCTGAACCATAACCATAGGTGCTGCAACAAAGAACACTTTAAAGATGCATAGAAGTCTGTTTAAAGTGAAGAGGAAGAACTGGATAAAATAATGAGGTAACGAAAGCTTATACTTCCCACCTAAATAGACTGCATCTGAATATTGAATTTTGTCACAACTCTAGCTTTTGTAATTTTGCATTCATTGGTGTAATGTTAATATCATTAATAAGAAAAGTAAGACAAATGTATAACCTGTGGTGCTTCTGTACATGATATCCTTTTTGGTTGCTTGCGAAGGTTCTTTTCCTTTAAGAAAATTTTCCTTGCTGATTTTATTAAGCAGAAAGCTTTTTTGTTTGTTAAAAAAAATCGAGAAGATAAAGAGCACAGAAATTTGGATAGATGGTACATATGAGAAAGCAAAAATTTGGTAGGCACATACTAGATATTAATTAGTTTGATTAATGTTGTCTACACAAAAAAGAGATTTGATTACTCCTTGAGACTTGAGACTTGTTGAATATGTTTTGTGTCTGTTACTGCAATTGATAAGCCCATTCTAGTGATCTCTTTTTTTAACTTTAATGGAAGACATTGTGCATCATTATTTCACTTTAAATTTAATTCATTAAATCAGATATTTTTAAGCACTTACAACATATAGAATTCTGGACTACAAACTCCAAAATAACCTGAAAATCTAAATTAAGTACATATCACTCAAGTTGCAAGCATATGAATGCTTATTACATTTTAATTCCTTTGTGTCTAATAGATTCTCAGGAGGGAGGAAAAAAAATCACTACAAGAGTGATAAAACTTATACTAGAGTATAGAGTATGTGAAGTAAATATTAGTAATGTTGATTAGTACTTATCATAAAGGAGCATAGAATTAAATAAGGAAAACAATATAGACAAAGAGGTAATGAACATGAATATGGATACTTTCCCTTTTATGAAAGAGGTATGTTCTAAAGCAGTTAATTTCTTTATTAAAAATTCATCATATTTTTATTTATGACTTTTATATCATCTTCATTTCTAACTATATCCCTCCCATTTCTCTACCCAGGAGGGGAAAAAAGAAAGAGGGAAAAAATAGTTCAGTAAAACTAAACAGTATATATACCAGTAGTGTCTGGCAGTTGTGAGAATTCCGTACCCATAGTCTTTCATTTCTATAGTGATGAGGAAGTGCATTTTCTTCATCTTCCTTCTTTGGGACTATAACTTGGTCATTAGAATTACACAGTGTTCAGTCTATATTTTTGACTCTCTGCATTTGTGTTGTTGGGGGGGGGGACAGTTTGTGTGTGTGATACTCACTGTTGGTGCTTTGAAGACTACTTTATTTCTTGTCTCACAGTTGCATAACATCTCTAATAGAATATTGATATTAAAAACATGGGCCTTTGTTTCTGGAAGAAAATTTGGGATCATTAAAGGAGCTTTATAATTTCTTGAAGGCAGTCCAGCCTGCTCTCCTCTTCTTATTTAATTCTTAGCCCAACCCATTTTCTATGTGTACTGTCTGTCCTGATGTATATACTGATGGAGAAGTTTTATGGAACATCCAGATAAACTGCATTTTATCAAGTGAGCAATAGAAGTTTTATATTCACTTGATTTTTCCTTTGTGGATGGTCAGACCAAACTCTTTCGAGGGATTGCAGACCTCTTACAGGAGCCTTTACAATACTGTGTACTTGATGTAACATCTGGAGGACATCACTGTCTAACGGAAATCCTTCAACATGGCCTGCACTGGATCTCCTCCATCACAGTGGCAAACATACATCTCCCTTTTTTATATCTCACCTGATGTTTATGATCAAAGGGTAACTGAACAATGTTATCTCTGTAGTTATTTTTAAGGAATCTTGAATAATATGACAATATATTTGGATGACACTTTGTTGGAAGAGTCTTTAAGGTGCTGTTTTCTTATACCAAATCAAATGCTTTTTTAAAAAAAATAAAGCAATAAGCACAGTAGAATCTTGGGAGTTGCTGTTTTTTTCATTCAGTTGTGTGGTGGAATGTAGAAACATTTCTTAAGCACTTACTATGTGTGTATTATGTATAAGATACTATACTGAGTACAGGGGGCATCCAAATAGGAAACAATACAATCCCTGCTCTCAAGGAGCACATATTCTAATTAGGGCAGATATCCTACATGAGAGGCAGATGGAAAGGTCAAGTGTACTTTGGGGAGTTGGTTGTTTGGTTGTTGTCCTTCATTCTTGAAGAGTACCAAAATGATATCACTATGTTATAGTCAAGTTACAGTGCTGTGACTGATTAGACCAGTACAAGCTTGCAATGTTTTACCACAGGTTGGGCACACATAATCCATGTGAACATTTGGGGTATATTCTCCAAATTTGTGCATCTTGTGCTTCTTTGGAGCTATTTCAATTCTGCCTTGCTCATAGAGCAAGGTACCTTTTTTGATCAGGGCATGCCATGCTGGATAGTCCTGTGTTGACATCTCCCATATCACACAATCAGTTCCAAAGTTCTTAAGAGAGACCTAGAGAGTGTCCTTGTATCACTTCTTTTGACCACCATGTGAATGTTTGCCCTGTGTAAGTTCTCCATAAAATAGTCTTTTTGACAAGCATTCATTGGGCACTTGAACAACATGGCCAGCCCATTGTAGTTGCATTCTCTGCAGTAGAGTTTGAATGCTTGGCAGTTTAGTTCGAGAAGGAGGGACCTCAGTGTCTGGTATCTTATCTGTCAACTGATCTTCAGAATCTTCCTAAGACAATTCAAATGGAAGTGATTCTGTTTCCCGGCATGGCCCTGGTATACTGTCCAGGTTTCACAGGCATGCAACAATAAAGTCAGCATGACAGCACTGTAGACCTTCAGTTTGATAGTCAGTCTAATACCTCTTCTCTCCCACACTTTACTTCAGAGCTTCCAAACACTGATCTAGTTCTGGCAAAGCATGTATCAACCTCATTATCAATGTGTACATCCCTAGAGAGTATTACTATCAAGGTAAGTGAACTTATCCACAACATTCAGAACTTTTCCATTCGCTGTAACCAATGGTTCCATGTATGGATGGTGTGGTGCTGGCTGATGGAACACCTGTGTTTTCTTGGTATTGTTAGGCCAAAATTAGCATAAGCAGCACAGCATTGATCCACATTTTGCTGCATCTGAGCTTGAAAGGCTGCATGGACTACACAGTCATCTATAAACAGAAAATCATGTACCAACTCCTTCTACTTTGGTCTTAGCTGTAGCCTTTTCAAGTTGAAGAATTTACCATCAGTGCGGTAGATGACTTTGATGCCATATTCATCCTCATTGAAAGCATTTTACAACATCCCTGAAAACATCATGCTAAAAAGTGTGGGAGCAGCACACGACCTTGTTTGACTCCATTGGTGATTGAGAAAGTGCGAGAACATCATCCATTATCCAAAACTCAGGCACTCATGCCTTCAAGGAATTGATATACAATACTGACGAACTTCTCCAGGCAACCAAATTTTGACATAATTTTCTATAAGTCCTCATGAATGATAGTATCAAAGGGTCACATCTACAAATGTCATGTAACAGACCTCCGTTCTGCTCTTGGTATGTCTCCTGGAGTTTTCAGGCAGCAAACACCATATTGACTATTCCTTGGCCCTTTCTGAAGCCACACTGGCTCTCAGGTAGAGGACCATCTTCCAGGTGAAGGATCAGCCAACAGTTTGAAAACTGAGTATAAGATCAAATGGAATTAGGAGATAAGGTAAGGAGACCAGGTGCCAAGTTGATGAGCCTTCTGTACTTAGCTAGGCTGTTCCTTGCAAAACAGACCATATTTGAAGCTATTTGAGCTAGTAGAACCCATCAGACCTTATATGTTACTGATACAGCCTTCAAAATCCCAGGGTCACCTTCATGCCATGACAAAGTATTAAAACAGAATTTTATGATCCTCTATAACTATGATTTTATGACTATGTTACATGGCTCAGATTTGAGAATAAAAATGATAAATGTTGCAGGGGCTGTGGGAAAACTGGAATGTTAGTGCCATGTTGGTAGAGCAGTGAATTAGTCTAGCCCTTCTGGAAAAGAATTTTGAACTATGCCCCAAGAGTCACTAAAGTGTAAACCTTTGACCAAGGCTGCTACTCCACCAACTAAAAGAAAGATGGGTGCACTCAAGATGCAAAATAAGTCATACATTTTTATATGACCAATGTGAGAATTTTTTTTTTGCTTTAATATTTATATATAACATATATAATATATATATGGTACTGGGTTTTTTTTTTTCAGTTGAAAAGGAAAAGGGGAAAATATTTGTTAAATAAAAGTTTAAAAAAAAGAATGAAAGGAGCAAAAACCCTGTAGATTACTGAGAAGTCTCACTCCTGTGTCATGAATGGTTTCTGAAGGAGAATTGAAAGGTTGACACATGGTAAGCACTGTAAAACTTCACAAAAAGTGAAATATATTATATTCCATATGGATATGAGAGATATATTAGAATTAGCTAGCTGTATGTAATCAAATCATTTACAGAACTCATTATCTTTCTCCCTAAATTCTCCCTACTGGGCTTCACCATCCTCGGGCTCAAAACCTAGGAGTCATCTTCAACTCCTCACATATCCAATCTGTGACCAAGATCTGTCAGTTTCACCTTTGCAACATTTCTCCAATATTCCCCTTATCTCTTCTGACACTGCCACTATTCTGCTGCATCATTTCATGCTTGGAACTATTGCAAGACCCTGTTAGTGGGTCTGCCAGCCTCAAGTCTCCCCACTCCAGTACATCCTATATTCAGTTTCTAAAGTGATTTTCCAAAAGTGTATTTCTACCCATGTCACATATAAACCCTCTATTCCATAAAGTCAAGTGATTCCCTCTGAAATCAAATACAAAATCTTCTTTTTGGCATTAAAAACCCTTCATAACCTAGCTCCTTTTTACTTTTCCATTCTTTTTACACCTTTCTCTCTGCCAAGTACTCTTTAATCCAGTGACATTGGCCTCTTTGCTTTTCTGCAAACTAGACACACAGTGCCAGAAATTTTCTCAGGCTGTTCCCCATGCCCAGAATATTTTCCCTTCTCATCTCTACTTACTCTGTCTTCCTTTAAGTTCCAACTAAAATCCCATCTTCTACAGGAAGCCTTTCCTAACCCCTCTTAATTCTAATGCCTTCCCTCTCTTAATTATTTCCTATTTATATAGTTGTTATCTGTCCCCATTAGATTGTGAACTCCTTGAGGGAAGAGACTGTATTTTAAAAAATATTTTAAATTTATTTTTTCTCAATTACACATAAAAATAATTTTTAGAAATCTTTTTTTTTTAATTTTGAATTCCAAATTCCCTCCCTCCCCTCTCTTTCTTGAAATGGCAGCAACTTGATACAGCTTATATATGTGCAGTCATGCAAAATATATTCCCATGTTAGCCAAGCTACAAAAGAGAAAACAATACACACACACACACACACACACACACACCGGAAAAAAAAGAGGTGTAAAGAAAGTTTTTAAAAATTATGTTTCAATTTGTATTCAGACTCCACAATTCTTTGTCTGGAGGTGGAGGGAATTTTTCATCATAAGTCCTTCAGAATTGTCTTAGATCATTGTATTGCTAAGAATAGCTCACAGTTGATAATTGCAGATTATTGTTTTACTGTGTACAGTGATCCCCTGGTTCTACTTAACTTCACTTTGTATCAGTCCATTTAAGTCTTCCCAGCTTTTTCCTAAACACATTCTGCTAATCATTTTTTGTAGCTCAATAGTATTCTATTACAACCCAATTGATGGGCATCCCCTCAATTTCCAATTCTTTGCCACCACAAAAAAAGCTGTTGTAAGTATTTTTGTACATGTAGTGCCTTTTTCCTTTTTAAAAAATCTCTTTGAAATACAGACCCCCCCATAGTGGTATTGCTGGGTCCAAAGGTATCAAAGGCACAGTTTTATAACCCTTTGGGCATAGTTCCTAATTACTCTCCAGAATGGTTGGATCAGTTCACAACTCTACCAACAGTGTTCTAATTTTTTCATATTCTTCACAACATTTGTCATTTTCCCTCTCTGTCATATTAACCAATCTTATAGGTGTAAGGTGGCACCTCAGAATTGTTTTAATTTGCATTTCTCTAATTAATAGTGATTTAGAGGATTTTTATATGACTATAGATAGTTTTCATTTATTCTTCTGGAAACTGCCTGTTCATATTCTTTGACTATTTATCAGTTGGAGAATGACTTATGTTCATAACAGTTTGACTCCATTCTCTATATTTGAGAAATGAGGCCTTTATCAGAGAAATTTACTGTGAACATTTTCCCCAATATCCTGTTGTCTTTCTAATCTTGGCTGCATTGGTTTTGTTTGTGCAAAACCTTTTTAATGTCATATAATCAAAATTAGCCATCTTACATCTTCTCTTGTTTGGTTATAAATTCTTCCTTTATCCATAGATCTTACAGATAAAATGTCCCATGCTCTCCTAATTTGCCTTATCACCCTGAGATATCTAGTTTCTGCCAAACTGCTTTCCAATTTTCTTTTTCTTTTTTTAAGCAGTTGGGGTTAAGTAACTTGCTCAAGGTTACACGGCCAGTTATTTCTGGGTGTGGTGCTAAGTATCTGAGCCCAGATTCAATCCCCAGGTTATCCCAACACTGGGGCCGGTGCTCTTACTCACTGAGCCACCTGGCCTCCCCTAAACAATTGGGTTTAAGTAACTTGCTCAAGGTTACACGGCCAGGTGTTTCTGGGTGGGTGCTAAGTGTCTGAGCCCAGATTCTATCCCAGGTTGTAATGTAATGCCAAAAGAAGGCAACTTCCCAGGTTCAAAATACCAGCATAGGTGCTCTCTATTTTATTCAGTGACAAACCAAGAACAGAGAAGATCAAAACATGACATCATTCAAAATACAGCATTTACTAAGTGTGATTAAATAATCTCTAAGTACTACCCCACCCCAGGACCTTCCAATCATTCAATCAATTACAAAGTCTCCTTCTAAATACTTCTCCACCCCTAGGCTATACCTTAATTAAGTCCACCACAAAGCCCCTCTTCTCAAATGGAGATTAGTTTCCAAACATAAGGTCAAAAGTTCCCCACCCCTGGATCACAATTGAATCTACCCCAGAGTTACATCAAGTTTAAACACAGCACTTAATACCCAAATGGAGGTCTTTTCTTCATCTTGACATGAGGCAAGTTCTCAGCAATCTTAGTTCCTGGGGAGACAAGGCTTAGCAAGGCCATAAGATACATTGCCAGTCCCTTCATGAATTCATCCTCTGTCTGTAGAACAGTCCTAGAACCCCTGAACACATTAGCAAAGCCCTCTCCCAGGATTTCTGTAAACATACAACAAGAAAATCCTTCTTCAGGGCTTCTGAACCAACAGAAAGGCTCCCAGACCCCTGCAACAACAGCACTGTCCCTCACCAGTGGACAGTATTCACTCTCTGTCTGCAGGACAGTCTCAGGGCTTCTTAGCGAACAGCCAGGTTCCAGGACTTCTTCAACAAAAGGACAGTCTTTCACCAGTGGACAAATCTGGCAAAATAACATCAAAACAGACAGACAAAGTACCAGCAAAACAGCCATGTCTCCTCAGTCCTTGGCAGCTCAGGGGGCAGGTCTCAAAAGTCCAGGGCAATTCAAAGCGGCCACCAGCAATTCTCTTAGTCTCTCTCTCTCCACGAGGTGCTGCTTCCAAAAAGATCTTCCGCCTCTCTCTAGTGTCTCTCCAAATCTACATCACCAGCTCCTCCCAGTTCAGGACTTTCTTTTCACATCAACAAGCCCATCCCACAGGTGGGATTAACAAACTCTGGGTTTTAACACAATCAATTTGAAAACCAAGCCAATACAGGGGAATCTTTAATTGCCATTACTATCACACAGGTCATCCTGATTCTGGGGCCGGTGCTTTTACTCACTGTGCTGCCTGGCCGCCCCTGCTTTCCAATTTTCACAGGGACTGTCTTTTGCTTCTTTTTGCATTCTCAGCTCTTAACACAATGCCTGACACATAGTAGGTACTTAATAAATGTTTATTGATTGATTAGAGGTCAAAATCATCTAGTTAGGAAAAAGACTAAACATGATTTTTTTTTTTAAAAAGACTCTTTGAACAATGTCAGTAGCTTTAACCTGATCTATTAAAATGAGCACTCAATACCAAAAGTTTTAGGAAGTGAAAAAAGACCAAAATATTGATTGGCATTGCCATTTCCTAGAAAAGTTTGATATAAAACAGTAGTCATAGCAAAAGAGGCCAAGAAAGCCCAGGAATCTCCTTGGCTAAAAAGACCATTTCCTTGCTAAATAGCAAGAGATGGCAGCCAAGAGAAACACTGATTTAGAATACATGTAAGAGGATGGAGGAAGATGACAAGTGGCATTGCCTTTTAAAACAGGAAAACAGTGGAAGCAAAAAACAAGTCCACAGAAATCTTGGTTTGAAACTCCCTTCCGTATCCCACCATGTACTACATCATCCCAGTAGCATTTATGGATGAAACTGACATAAAGACAACAATAGAACAGGCTTGTCAGTGTTTCTCTATAATCTGTTTCTATCAGTATGACAGAAGAACCATAATATTTGGATTCTGATACCTTAGTCCTTGATGTATGTGATAAGAAAAAACCAAAATGACATTTAGAGAAAATAAAATTGGAAAAAGTTGCTAGACCAGACAAAGTAAAACCTGATGACATCCACTCTGGAAGTATGATATAATAAAATAAAATACTGTTATGTCGTGAAAAATGACAAATAGGGAAAATTCAGAGAAGAATGGGAAAATTTCTCAGAACTGATAGAGAGTAATCAGTATTTGTAAAACAGCATACACAATTACAATAATGTAAAAAAAAGAATACTGAAAAGCAGATGAATTTGTGAATTAATTATAACTAATCTTAGTCCCAGAGAACAGATAATCAAACTGAGAGGTGAGGACTATGGATGCAGAATGTTAAATATGTTGTCATAGGTAGTCGTTGTTTAGTTTTGCTGGTTGTGTTTTTTTCTATATTACATAGGAAGGTTCATTGGGTGAGGTGGAGTATGTATTGAGAAAGGACTAAACTGTGAAAATAGAAGACATCAAAACTTTTTTTCAAAAAGAAGAGAATCTATATTGTAGGTAACAATCTTGAAAGAGTTAAGGGATTACTCTATAAGATAGACAGGGAAAGATACCAAAATTAAAATACCAGAATGAAAATATATATATATGAGTACCCCCAATAAATTAGCTGACCAGAAGATCAGTAACTATCACCTTAGACACCTAACTTCTTATTTTGATAAGATTTTTTATGAGAATGATTTACTGTATATCAAGTATATCCTAGGTTAAAATATAAAATAGATCAGGTAAGCTTCTGCAGATTGTTTTATTGATGTTATATTCCCAAGTTTCCCATTATAGTGAAGTGACAAAGATTATAAGTGATTGACAAAAGAATCCTAGAGACAAATTATTTTACCTTGAATATTAGAATGTTATTCATTTTGCTAAATCAAAATATGTCTAAGTATGTCATACTATCCGTATATGGATATCCATATGTCAACACTATCCATACTGCTAAATATGTCACAAATATGTCATAGTTCTTCAGAGAAAATATTTATAGTGAAACCTGAAACATAAAGGCCTTACAACAAAACTTAAAGACTTTTCTCCTATAAGGAGTCTCTCAGACATATATATTTGCTTTTTTGGAGGGCAGTTGGGGTTAAGTGACTTGCCCAAGGTCACATGGCTAGTTTTGGTGTTAAGTGTCTGAGGCCGGATTTGAACTCAGGTCTTCCTGACTCCAGGGCCGGTGCTCTATTCACTGTGCCACCTAGCCACCCCTCAGTTGTATTTTTAAGATCATACAGAATTCCTTTATGAATACAACAGAGATATCTTTGTTCCATGATTTTCTGATTATTAATATTAAGCAAGGCAAAAATCAAGGAATGTCTACTTGCTAAAGATACATACTATTTTAAAAGAGGATGTGTAGTACCTAAATTGATAGCTATTCCATATATAGACAGAAGAATTCTCCAGTTTTTGTTTGCAAGGAATACTGTACTAATTATAATTAAGCCCCAGAATACTATAGTGATTTCTCAATGAGATATTTTTTATTCTTTATGTATGGAAATTTTCATATTGGTTGATGATTAAATTTGTAGTAAATTAAAAGAAAGAATAAGAATAAAGATCATGAATACAATGTCTTTTTAGGAATTTTATTGCATAGGTGAGCAGTTGAATGTCTTGTCCTAATATACTGCAAATCATCATAAAATAACATATACTATAGCTAGCATTTATATAATGTTTTTAAGGTTTGCAAAGCTTTTTTTTAAAAACCACATTATCTCATTTGATCCTAAAAATATCCCTGTGAAATAGGGCTATTCTCTACATTTTGCAGATGAGGAATCTGAGGTTGAGGAAAGTTTAGTGATTTGCCCAGGTTCCTATGGCTAGCGAATGTCTGTGAAAGAACTTGAACTCAGATCTGACTTCCAGTTTCATCACTGAGGAGAAACTGGTCTCTCCAAAGTTGCCATGGATCTCTTAATGACTGATTCCTAAGGCCTTTTCTCAGTCTTCATTCTTCTTGTCCCCTCTGGAGTCTTTGACATTATCATCTCTTTTCCTTGATACTTTCTTCTCTTTAGATTTTCACAGAATTGCTCTCCTGGTTCTCCTCTACCACTCTTTCTCCAGATCTTCACAAAAGCTCAATCTGCTAAACATAGCTCTCTCCCAAGACTGTCCTGAGTCCTCTTCTCTTCTTCCGCTATATTATTTTGTTTGATGATCTCATCAGCTCACATGGGTTCAGTTTTCATCTAGATGCAAATGATTCTCAGATTTATTTATCTACCCTCTTCTTCCTGGCTTCTAATTTTGCATCTCTGGATGCCTATTGCACATCTTTGTTTCTCCTCCAGTATGCTGAATGATTTATTTCATATTAAAAAATGGACAACTTGGGGGCAGCTAGGTGGCACAGTGAGTAGAGTGCCAGCCCTGGAGTCAGGAGGACCTGAGTTTGGTTCCGGCCTCAGACACTTACCACCCACCCACACACACATACACACACCCACACACACAAAACTAGCCGTGTAACCTTGGGCAAGTTACTTAACCCCAATTGCCCTCCAAAAGGCAAAAAAAAAAAAAAAAAGGACAACAATAGCAAAGATGTGACTATCATTCTTGTCTGTTCCCCTTTCTTCCCACTCAAGTCCTGTAGTCCTGAATAATAGGGAAGGGGACAAAGAGCTGGTTGTCTTTACAGTAGCATCATCATCAGAGAGCTCAATGGGAAGCAAGAATGCCTGTGTGTACTGGCTCATGGTGACTGGGCTAATTAAAGCCATTATATTGAGGAACTGGACTTCCCAAGGGTCTTGGTTTGGGAAGCTGACTTCTAGGGGCCCCAGGATTGAGATCTGAACTATGTAACAATGTAGATTCATTATCATATTGGTTAGATTTCCCTTCTCTTCTGCATCATAGTCTAGGAATGGGCCAACAGGCCAGTTTTGGAAGAGGGCAGCCTTGTTCTCCTGTTCTCCCTTCTTTACCAACTGTCCATAGAGTCAGAAAGCACAGCTGTAAATTAGTCATTTCACTAGTTGAAGCCCCTATGGATTTCCTAATAGATCTCTCTTGGTTAGAGGCCATGCCCAGCAAGTACTTGGGATTACTCAGCCTGAAACCAACACTATCCATACTGCTACTTTGAATTGCTGGAGTGGAGAAAGGCTCTAGGCCTAGCTATTCTCACAGTGCTTTAAGAAGGGAGGTTGTAGGACCTGCTCTAGTGAAACTTTCCTCAGAATCCACCTGTAGGAGTCTCAACATTGATTAAGCAATCATCCCATTTGGGTGACCTTAACTGGTATTGGCACTATAGTTTCAGCATCTGATGTCAATGCCAAACGGAGAAAGAGCCAGCCAGGACTGTGTGTGAGATCACTCCATAGGCCCAGAAGTCAATCTCTTTGCCATAATCAAGGTGGGTTTCATTTATGGAATACTTCAGAATCTTTGTAATTTAATTTGTGTGTCTATATAAGAGTGCTTTGGTTGATTGATTCCCAGATATTTTGTTTAATTTTCAGTTATTTGTAATAAGATTTCCCTTTCAGTTGATGCTTCTTTTCTTATTATTTTATAGAAATGCTATTGCTCTTTTTTTCTTTTTGGACGGGGGAGGACAGAGCAGGTGGGGTTAAGTGACAAGGTCACATGGCTAGTAGGTGTTAAGTGTCTGAGGTAGGATTTGAACTCAGGTCCTCCTGACTTCAGGACCAGTGCTTTATTCACCGCACCACCTAGCTGCCGTGATGCTATTGCTTTTTAAGAACTGATGTAGGGGCGGCCAGGTGGCTCAGCGAGTAAGGGCACCAGCTCCAGTGTCAGGATGACCTGGGGATCAAATCCGGGCTCAGATACTTAGCACCACACCCAGAAATAACTGGCTGTGTAACCTTGAGCAAGTTACTTAACCCTGATTGCTTTAAAAAAAAAAAACTGATGTGGTAGCCTGCAAGTTTGCTAAAGCCATTAGTCATCTCCATTAGTATCTTTGCTAATTCCCTGGAATTTTCTGTTTATTCTAAAACCTTATTCTCTGATTCATGCCCCCTTTTAATCATCTGGTCTCTCTCTCTTTTCTATATTTTCTTTATACATCAAGGATTCAAGGGTATCCATTCTAGGCTCTGCCCTGTAAGTGCTTTTTGCCTCTGCCTTGCAGGGCTTACCCTTATGGATTCCTCTTTTCTATTATGTCTTACTCTCAGAACAATGCTACTTGTTGCAAGTGTCAGAGAGGATACTGCCCCATGATAGGGCCCCTCCCCTCCCGTTTCATTAGCCTTTTTTTCCCCTACATTTGCCTGGAAATCTCCTCCCTGTGTCCATGTTCTTCCAGTCTTCCAGGTACCAGTTGCCTCCAAGAGTTCCAACTCCCTCTCCCCTCCCAAGACAAGTAGACTTTTCAGGCACCATATCATTCCGGCCGCACCCAGTGTAAGGTCTATATCTCCCTTTACCCATAAGAGCATTCATCAGTAGAACCCCTCCTACCTACAAAATAGATCTCTTTCCTTTTCTGCCTTTTTTAGTCCTTTCCCCTTCCTTTTCACCCACTCCCCTAGAGGCTCTTTTTTGAAACTACAGAGGTGACTTTCCCAGCACTTGATTTAACCCTGGCATTTCACTCACTCTTCTCTTTCTGCTTCCCCTTTTAGGTAGCCTCCCATGTTGTAATGTAGTCCCACAAAATAAACATTCATGTGTAGGTAGTGTATTGCCAAGTTCTGTGTATAATGCCGCTGTCTACCTCTTTACTGTTACCTCTAACAGATTTCTACCTTCACCTTTGTCTCCTTGTGTAGCTTTAGAAAGAAATCTCTTGCTGTTCTTTCTGTTGTGACTCCTTTGCTATTGATTTCTGCATTTATTCATTCCTGCAATTCTGTGGTTTAATATGTTCAAGAGCTAAATAATCTCTTCAGTTCTGGTTTTCTTTCTAAAAGTTTGTCAAACTCTTCTTTGTTTTTGAATGGTCATCTTTTGTCCTGTGTGGTTAAGTTCAGATTTATAGGATAGGTCACCCTGCACTGCATCCTGAATTCCATTGCTCTTTGGAACACATTATTCCATACCCTTTTCCTTTTTCTAATGGGCATAGAGAATAGCATTGTATTATTCAAATGCCCTATCCCTTGTATCTGAAGGTCTTTTTCCTGGTGACTTGCAGGACTGGTTTCTGAATTGGAATTGTTAAATTTAACCACTATGTGTCTTGGAATTTGCTGCCTTGAATTTTGATGTTTTAGTTTTGAAGGTGATTTGTGAATACTTTCTATTGGAATTTCATTTTCTGTGTTGGAGAAGTTCTGGGCATTTCTCTGCTATTATTTCCTACTGTGTGTTAAAGTTTTTGTCTTATCATGTTCTTCTGGGAGACCTATGATCTTTTGGTTGTATCTATGCATTTTGTCTTGAAAAGCCATATGTTTTTCTTGAATATGAACTTATTTATTGTTCTTTTCAACTTCTCATCTTCTAGATTGTACTCACTTCTGTGTATTTGTATTCAATCTATTGTTCTTTCTTTTTGTTTCTTTGAATCTATTAGAGATTCAAATTTTTCTATTCTCCTTATTTTTATGTGCAGGACATAAATTCTGCCCTCACAATTCTCATTTCCCCTCTAAACCATTCAGGAACAGCATTTTGTGGTTTCATGTTTTCCTCAAATCCCACAGAGTCCTCTGTCTCCTCACGTGTTAGATCATTTTCCCTCATTTTGCAGATTTTATTCATAAATGCCTGAACTCCTTTTCTAGATCAGAAGATCACGTTTCCTTCTGTTTCCTTGTTGATTTATCTGTTTGTATTCAAGGTCTGAAATCTTTGGTACTTTCAATCCTTCCCCCTACCACATCCCCAAACACTTATTTTCCCTATCACTCACATTCTAACTCTCTGCCCTCTTATTGTGGCCTGTATCTCAAAGCATCTCAGCCTCCTCCCATGCTGGGCAATTCATTGTTCACTAGCCTTTTAGTCTCTGCCCCAACTGATTTTGGGGTGGTCAGAAATGGCCCCAGCTGGATGCTGTGCTCTTTCTCTCAGGCTTGGTGGAGTGCTACACAGCTCCCTACATATACATCCTATCCTGGTGACCTCTCCCACTGTTTCTCAGTTCTCTAACCCAGCACCAGCAGTTAAGAGCTTGCTAGTGCTGGAAATTCAGAGCCTGTTTTCCTCAGTACCATCATTTCAGAGCTTTGGAGCCCTGGTGCCTCCAGGTTGCAGCTCTCTGTAGGCTTTTGATCCTGAAGAACTGCAGCCAAGCTGGCTGTTGAAGTCCAAGCAAACTTTTGTAGCCTGGAGCCAGGGTCTTTATAGTACTGGAAATAGTGAGACAGGGCAGGGGTGGCCTTTGTTGTAAAACTGTGTTATGTTCTTGCAGTCTGCTAGTGCAACCTCACTGCCAGGAGTGTGGGAGGCGGAGGAGGGACCCTAATTGAGCTTGGGTTAGTAAACATCAGTTCCTGAGTTTGGGTGACTTTTTTGCCTTCTTTTGGATTATGAGTGTCTTAGACCATGGAAACAGCTGAGGTTGCTTTATATTTCGCACATAATTTTTGTTTTGGGGAGGTTTGAAAGGTCATAGGGATTGGAGAAAATGTCTAGTCTGCCGTCTTGTTGTTCACATAATTTAGAAGTCAATACAGATAAAACTGTCATGCTCAGATAGCTCTAGTTTTCTAGTTTTGAGTGAATGGATGAAAAATGTGACCAAAATCTCATGGAAGAATCACAAAAGAATTCGAATGTATTTCAACACATGTATTCTATTATTTGAATTCTGCTTGAAAAGAATACAGACAATACAAAAAAGGAACACAGGAATGAAAGGCTCCTGCAAAACAAGAACTAGAAATAGTGGAGAAATTCACTTTAATTAGGGAGGTAATGTAGTATAGTGGAAAGAACGCTGACCCTAGAATGAGAATCATTGTTCATTTCCACTTCTGGTACTTTTTCCCCTTTGTGACTTTGGACAAGTCCCTTAAAACTCATGGTTTCTCAATTTCTTCATTCAAGATGAGGAATTTTAGACTAGAGAGCTGCTGATGTCTCTTTCAGTTCTAGATTGACGAGCCAATCATTATTCAAAAGAGCAACCTAACTTGTACCAGTTCAGAGGAAGATTCCATTGATGGAATCACACCTCTATTAAGTGTTGAAGAAGAGTTATAATATAAACTTCTTACTTTACCATCTTGCTCTCTGATATATGCTACACTTTATTTTGCTCATCATATGCCTCCTCAGTAAACCTTTCGTTGATTCTTCCTCTTGATAACAATTATTTCCCCCAGAACTCATATAGCATTTTATTTTCTCTGTGATATACTTAGCCTGAAATATTATATAATATAGTGACCTCTTTTATGGATTGTTCCCCTTCTAGACTATGAACTTGATCATGGTAAGATAGAAAGTACATTGGAGGTAAAACCTAAGGACCTTGGTTTAAATCCTGATTCTCTTACTTAACTAGCTCTGTGACCTTGGGTTCATCACTTCTCCCTTCTAGGCCTCTGTTTTCTCATTTGTAAGAGGAATTTGGACTATATGATCCCTAATTTCCCTTCTACCTCTAAATCTAATATCCTATGCGTCTTATCTAGAAAGATTGAAGCAAGCATTTGTTAAGCACCAAATATGTACTAGGCAATGTGCTAAGGGCTTTATAGATATTATCTTATTTGATCTTCATCACAACCCTGGCAAATAGGTGTTAGTATTATCCCCACTTTACAGTTGAAGAAACTGAGGCAAACAAGTTAAATGACTTGCTTAATGTCTCATAGACATTGTCTGAAGCCAGATTTAAACTCAAGATTTTCTGACTCCAGGCCCAGCATTCTACCTACCCACTGTGCCACCTAGCTGTCTGTTCTCTTAAACACTGCATTTCTCGTAGTACTAAATAGTACTATATATAATACTAATAGTACTGTATATATAGTATGTATTAAATAGAATTTAAATGTCTTAGAAATAAAAAAGGTATCATGGTAGAGTTGAAAAAATATTTGCTTTTATGTCAGATTGGAAGTTCAAATCCCACAAGGAAAGCTCCCTGTGTGGTTTTGGTCAAGTTACTTAATTTTCTTGGGTCTCAGTTTTCACAGCTGTAATGTGAGAGGTGAGGGGATTACATCAGGTAGCCCCTAAGATCCTTCTGGCTCTAGATCTTTGGATCTTAATAAATATTTGTTTAATTGATTGAATTATACAAATTAGTTTGTTATTCAAAGCTTTGTAACATCAATTATTGCCCTATTTTATCAATTCTATTGGTTTTTAATTCTGCAAGACAAGCTTTCTTAGAACAAGGGATGCTTATTTATATGTTGGTTTTGTATCTAACAAGAACTAGAATTATCTGTAATGGAAAAAATTCTGGAGGCCTTTCTAGTAAGATCAAGGGCAAAGAAAGCAAGGATGTCAATTTTCGTAACATTTTCATACCATCTAGAACCATATAGTTATAGAAATGCTAGCTATAATAAGACAAAAATTAAGAGATAAGCATAGGCAAAGTAGAGATGAAATTATGCTTTTGTCAAATGATGTGTTGATTTACAAGAATCCTAAAGAATCACCTGTAAGTTAATTGAAACAGTACCTTTAGTAAGGTAACAGGATTACAGAATCATAGAATTTGAGAGTTGAAAACAACCTCAGTAGCCATTTAGTCCAGCTCATTCTTGAAAGGACATAAACCCTCAACAGTCATCAACCTTTCTATATATTGCCAGCAAAAGACAATAGGAAGAGACAGAAAGAGAAATTCAATTCAAAATACCTATAGAGTTTATAAAATAACTAGGTATCAATCTACTGAGACATACACTGAAATTAAAAGAATACAACTACAAAATACTTCAGGAGTAAAAATTTTAAATAATTAGCTTCCAACTGAAGTTGCTTTCTCTAAAGTTGCCAATGATTTCTTGATTATGAAGTCTCATGGCCTTTCCTTAATCCTTATCCTTTTTTTACCTCTCTGTAGCTCTGGACAGTGTTGAGCACCATCTCCTATCAATCAATTAATCTATAAATATTCATCAGATAGGGCAGCTAGGTGGTGTAGTGAATAGAGCACCAGCCCTGGAGTCAGGAGGACCTGAGTTCAAATCCAGCTTCAGACACTTAACACTTACTAGCCATGTGACCTTGGGCAAGTCCTTAACCCCAACTGCCCTCTAAAAAAGCAAAAAAAAAAAAAAAAGTCCTAAGATCATTTGGGGCAGCCAGGTGGCTCAGCGAGTAAGAGCACCGGCTCCAGTGTCGGGATGACCTGGAGATCAAATCCCGGGCTCAGATACTCAGCACCACACCCAGAAATAACTGGCCATGTAACCTTGAGCAAGTTACTTAACCCCGATTGCTTAAAAAAATATATATTAATCAGCTATACATGCCAAGTTTTATGCTAGGTGCTGAGGATACAAGTACAAAGAACAAAACCATCCCTACTCTCAGTGAGCTTATGTTCTAATTTATTCTAATGGGGGAACCAACTAGTGTATGTAAAAATATATACAGTTAAGTCTCAATTAGTATAAATCAGAAATCCTGTGAAGTGCTCACATTATTTAAATTCACACTATTCAAAGTTATAATTATATATAAAATATGGTAATCATTTCCAGCCCAATTGAAATATGCAGTGAAAATATTTTAAAATAAGTTTTTAATCTGTTAATGTAACATAACAGAGGATGAGAAAAATATTTCTTATTAAAGTTTATTATAAAATAAGATACAGAAATCAAAGTTCTTTAAAAATTTAAAACTACTGAATATCAGATAAACCTACACTGATATGATAAAAATGTTGCCATTGTCATTTAAGCTATTTTAGAAGTATAGAGTGACTCTTTAAATATATACCGTGTTTCCCCGATAATAAGACACTGTCTTATTAATTTTTTTTGGATAGAAAAACACCAGAGGGCTTATTTTAATGAACATTGACAGCAATTTGGTGATTACAAGCAAATTGTAATTACAGTGATTACAAGCAAATCACTGGGGAAGAACAAGATGACGCGCTCACTGCTGCAGCTCTGATTGGATGCAGCTCAGAGCGTGGCGTGCGTTTCACCCGGGGGGGGGTGCATACAGAGGGTACCGTAATGTATCGTGTAGCGCAGCGGATCATCTTCACTACAGTAGCAATCTCAATAGGGCTTATTTTTGGGGGAGGGCTTATTTTAGAGGAATCTTACACAGTAAGGGGAGGGCTTATTTTCGGGATAGGTCTTATTATCGGGGAAACACGGTGTGTATATATAACATACATAAATATATGCTGATAGATACAGAAAACTTTCTTCACATCACAGCAAATTTGCATAGTCTCATGATCATGTGATAAACCAAGAGTAGTTATATGACTGAGGAGAGTATCCAAAATCATCAATGCTTTATAAAGGATCTTGTCCTTGTAATAGTTTTCAACAGCTGAGCTAAAATAACTTGAAGACCAGTCTTCAGAAAACAGTTTTAGTCACCTGTGCTTTCTTATTTGACCACCAAAGAACTGAAACTGATTGATGGTTGTAGCCTGTAGGAGCATGAAGATTTCAGGAGTAATAAACAAGCACTGATTTTAACTTAAAATTCCTTTCTTCATGACCACCCCCCAATAAAAGTGTTAGGCCTGTCCAATTTCAATTCAGATTGACTTTTTTTCTTTCTCAGAAATGTAAGTTCTAGAAAGCATCCTTTTCCACATTAAAAATCTGTTGATCACTGTATCCTCCTCCTTCAGTTATTTTCTTCAAAACATCGGGATACTTAGCTGCTGTTTCCTCATTTTCACTGGCCACCACTCTGGTAATTTTAATGTAATGCAGTTGAACTCAGTTTTTAAAGCAGTAAAACCAAATAACACTTGCAGTAGAAATTTTGTCACTTTCTCTTTTCTTTCATTGTCATAAATAAACTAGAAGCTTTTGTCTCAATGGCCGCTCTGCTCAGAGGAATGTGTTTTTGATTGCCATCTTCAAACCATATGAAGATACTCTATTTCAACCACTGTAACACCTTATAGTTGTTTGCAAAACCACAAAAAAAGCTTATGCAACTTTGCCTTTTTCCTTTTATTTCATCTGTGTGTTTTATAATATTCTGTACCATAGATTTAAGCATTTCAACATCTCATCCTATCTTAGTTACTGCGACCATGATGATGTCATTCAGTTACATCAAATTTTTATTCTAATATAATAACAAGCCTCTCATTTTTGTCCCCATTTAAAGTATTCTTCCTTTTGTTCATTTTATTAGGGGCTTTAAAAAACCCAACTGTTGGTGATATGATATGCAGTAGTACATCACATCCACCCGTGACAATAGACGAGAGAGACAGATGGCTAACTTGCATGTGTCACGTTAATTGAATTTTGGCTCATATTAAATGTGATCTGGTATTATTTTATAATTTGCACTAAGTTGAATTTTGTATTATTTAAACTCTCATTAATTGTGGCCTACCTGAACAGCATAAAAATTAAGTTAATAAGTACAAATATATGCAAAACGTTTATGTGGCAGTTTGAGAGGGAAGGTATTATCAGTTGGGGACAGTTAGGAAAGGCTTCATGTAGAAGATGGTGCCTGAGATGCATCTTAAAGAGGGGGATTCACTGACGTAGAGGCAAGGAGGGAGTATATGGCAGGCACACAGGACAGCTAGTGCCAAGACACAAAGATGGGAGTTGGAGTGCCATGTGTGAGGAGGAGAGAGAGTTTAGCTGGCTCACAGTATGGAAGTGTCCAATGTGAGAAGGTAATGTAATGCAACTGTTCTTCAGTTTGTAGATTTAGAGAGGTGCCTGGTGTGCTAAGAGGTTGTAGCAGCAAGCATACCCAGGGTGAGTGCTAACACAAGTTCTTAGATCTGCTTTTCTAAAGGAAAGCAACTCAAAATGGGTTAGCAATCTTGCTTTAATCAAACATATGTCATTTACCTAGTTTAGGGGGAAAAGTCAGCACCCTGAACTTCAGAGAATACAAACAAGTTACAAGCAGAAGTTACAAGCAGACAGAGAAACAGATCAGCAGACAGGCTTCCAGCTGTCTGACCATTACATCCATACCTAGTCAGTTACCAGAGAGGGAAGCATCAACATCTGGGTTTTCAAAGCTGGGGGGCTCAACGGCTGCCCAGAGTCTCATCTCGTCAAATCACATAACTTCTCAAAGTGAGCCCCAAAACAAAACCTCACATCAGGGTATATATAGCCGTCTCCTGGATCAGAGAATGTAACAACCCTCTTGTCCCACTGTCCAATCACAAAACATCAAGGCGTGGGCATTCCTGAAAAAGAAGCCTCCTGCCATAGGCTCCATGTGACCACATCCAGCCTATTAGGAGGCAGAGTATATTTTCAAATCAAGGAAGATTCTCAGAGTCACTTAAACCTATCAAAGGGCCTAGGGGCAGGGACGATCTTAAATTCCCATTCCCATAGGCAGAGGTTAAATTATTTTCTTGAGATTTTGTCACTATCAAGACAACAAAAAAGACCACCTTTACCCCCTCTTCAGTTGTGATTCAGTTGTATGTAACTATTTTCACCCTTTGCTTGGATAGCGATTGTCACACACACACACAACCACGCACATGCATGCACACACACACACAGACACAAACCCTTTGTTTTACTTTGTTTTGTTTTATAGTCTTACAGTTATGGTATGCATTATCAACTTATTTCACACTGCATCAGCTCATGTAAGTTTTCCCAGGTTTCTCTGAAATCATCATTTTTACCATTTCTTATGGTACAGTAATATTCTAGTACATTCATACAATATGGTTTGCTTAGCCATTCCCAAATTGATATACGCCCTTTTGTTTCCAGTTTTTCATTACAGCAAAATGTGCTACTATAAATAATTTTATGTACATGGGTCATTTCCTTCTTTCTTTAGCCTTGTAGGGGTATGCTGAGTCAAAAGTTATGAATAATTTAGTGACTTTTGGGGTTATAGTTCTAAATCACTTTTCAGGATTAGAAAATTGTTCAATTCACTGTGCATTAGTGTACCAAACCTTCCACAGCCCCTTGAACAATTGCCATTTTCCTTTTGTTGTCATCTTTGACAATCAGATGCTATTCTCTCATTTTAAAGATGATGAAACTGGCACAGAGAGGTTAGGTGAAAATGTGTGAGCCAAGTTTAAAATCCTATACCTGACATTTCTCTTTCTACTATACTACACTGCCTGTTTAATGTATTTAAAGACATTTCTTTGAATTTAAATAAATTGAATAAATTTTCAAATGGTATTAGTTTATCCATTTTATCCTTCTAGGCCATCTACTCAACCTCAAATATTTATAGTTTCTTCAAGAAGCATTTATTGCATGCATACCATGTATCTGGCATCATTGTGACATCATTGGTAGCTCATGGTGATTCCACTTTTTTGGTAACATATCCATCATATTTCATCCTGTCCAGTTCTTTATTCATCCAATTAAGGTTTCTTCTTTTCTGTCACATCTGTTTGGTCATATTTTTAGAATGTTTTAAGAACACTATTGAACTTACTTAGACTTCTTTGGGAGTGAGTTTACTCAAATTGTTCTGCCAGTTAAAAGTAATGTAACTCTAATGTTTAAATGTTTAATATGATTGTACATGTATAGACTATATCAGATTGCTTGCTGTGTTGAGGAGGAGAGAATGTGTTGCGCCAACGCAATATTCATAGCGCAATTCTGAATTTCAAAATATAACAGACCCTCCACATGGAAGACAGAAGCAAAACATTTATTCAAACACCAGTAAGCTGAATCCCAATACCAGAAAGCCAAATCCATCATAGCAACAAAGAAATCTATACCCAGTAACACTGCAGAGGTATCCACTATCCCCAAGCCTTCCCCCTGCTGGGGTCTTCCCACAGATGAACACTCACAGCTTGCTGCCTGCTTCCTCTCTCTTTCTCAGCTTTAGATACTCTCACCAACTTCCTCTGGGCTCTGCTCCAGCTCCAGCCTCTTTCTGTTCCCCCTTCCTGCTCTGCCCCCTCAGCAAGTTCCTCCTACCACAGACTCATGTGACTTAGGCTTCTATGTGACTCAAACAGGTCACATGGGTCTGTTAATGGATGGGGAAGATCTTCCCATTAAGCAAAAATACATTAGCAATACAGAAGTGAGGGCAGGAGGGAGAAAAAAAAATGGAACTCAAAATCTTATAAAAATGAATGTTGAAAACTAAAAAAAAAGTGTCAGTTTATTTTTGCCAATTTGGCAGCTGACTCTAAGCATGTCTTTGAAGCTGTTGTCCCCTTTAGTACTATAATACTATCTGTCCCCAGTGTGTCTTTACTGTGAGGTAAGTCCCACGTTTACCTAAGTTCCAGTCTATGAATCATTGCTAGAAAACAACTTGACTAGTACCACGTTCTTGTAGCTACTCTGGGTGACAGCCAACTCATCTAATAAACAAATGCTCATTATTGGGGCTTAATAAGTTACTCTTCCTAGGTAACATTTTCACAATGGTTTGTTTTTTTCTTTAACCCAATTGTGGGAATTTTAGGGACTTGAACAAGTTGGTAGGAAGGAGCTATTTGGAGGTAAGAGATCTTTCATGACATCTAACTGTTTTCCTGCTACCTATGCATAAATACTGGAGGTCTGTGTTAAAAATAATTATAAATCTGTCTGCCACTGTTTAGCTTACTGAAGTAAGTTTTTCACATCTGCTTTAAAGTTAGGCATTTTATATTTTTATTATCTTTGCTAAATGATACCTTAGTTCTTCACATGTCTAGCAGTTTAAAAACAGATTGACTGTCACTTTTGTAGGGTTGTTCTTCCCAGCATATTATTTTGGTCACAATAGCTATTTTTGATAAAAGAGTTAGATTGACAGATAAGAGAGTGAAAGTTTTCATTAAATTCCAGTTTACCTGTAAGTTTTGATTTTTATGAAATTATCAAGGACTGCTAAATTTATATCATGAAGGTTTTAAACCTGCCTTTTAAAAAAATCAGCTATAAAACATGTCCCCTGTCTGTTTGAGACTGAGAAATTCAACAAACATTTATTAAATACCTATTATTTTTCAGGTAATTTGTGACACTGGGAGTACCAAAGGAAAAAAAAAAAAGACACTGCCCCTCCTCTTATAGAGGAATCTTAGTTTCCAACAGTAAAGTTGACTGCTTTCTTGAGAAGTACAGGGATCCCTGGACTTTGGAAGTGATAAGTTGCTTCTTAACTTATTCTACTGTAATGGCTTTGCACAAATAATTTCAGGTCAAAATTTCATACCGTTTATTCCCACCTATTTCCTTTACTGGCTGTGACACACAGGAATTACACCCATTGCTTGACTAACCTTGCTGACCTTTTGTTACTTGGCTATAAATTGACTTGGGTCTCTCGCAAAAACAGTCAGAGGGGAAAATCTTTGTTAAAACACAGCCAATTCCTGCTCCACTGAAGAACAGTTTGTTCCCTTGAAGAAATGCACCAGTTCAGTGAACAGAAAAACATTGCCACAAATTGGCATATTCAATAGCTAAAAGAGAGATTATACATAATGGTGCTATGGAAGAAGGCACTTTTTAAACTGAGGCTTTGCCTCAGTTTGGGTCTGGGTAGGAATGGAATAAACATAAAAATGTGGAAATATAGATAGTTTTAAGCTACACGCTGCACATCGTGCTTGAGTTTTAGGAGTATGCATTTGACTCCTTACAATTCCATAGTAATCGCCTAGAAAGTAGGACTTGTTCTGAACCCTGGCAGTGACCATTTTCTAAATGGGCAAATTTTATTAAAAACTGTGACTAGAGGAAGTACTGTAATCCAGAACACTGAACAAAGTGAAAGTCAAAAGCTACCCACTGTGATGTTAAGGACATAAAGAACTTTTATAGACAAACAGGTTAATAGGATATTTTGACAGAAAAATTAATAAGTTGTGGGAAGCAGGCTAGTAAGATGGAATTATGGTAAAATACACACACACACACACACACACACACACACACACACATTGCTCAGTTGGCATGGAATAATTTGTGGAGAGTTTTTTCCTAATACGTATATTCTGTCCTATCAAAAAGAAGTTGTGTTTTTTGATACTTTGATGCTTTAAATGGTATTTCTCATTCTTGAACATTGTGGTATAGGAAAGAGCAAAGGATTTCGAGTCAGTGATGTGGGTTCAAGCCCACCTCTGCTGCTTGCTAGCTCTGTGACATTGGTAAATCACACATTCCCTGGACTTCAGTTTCCTTACATATAAAATAAAGGGGTTGGACTAAGTAAGTAATTTCTGAATTCTCATCTGGCTCTTAATGTATTATCTCCTATGAATCATCCAGTATTAAAGTGAATCACAAAATATATATTGTTCCTAATATTTACCTTTAGGACAGTATTAACAAAAGGCTTTTTCATTAAGAAACATTTAACCCAGTGAATACAGCATGGAATAGTGTGGAAAGAGCTCTAGTGGTATATATTAGAGGTAAGACCTGAACTCAGATCCGATTTCAAAGTTAGCTCTCTATCCATTTGTAATGTAATGCCAAGGAAAGGCAACTTCCCAAGGTTCAGAATACCAGCATAGGTGCTCTCCATTTTATTCAGTGACCAACCAAGAACAGAGAAGATTAAAACATGACATCATTCAAAATACAGCATTTACTAAGTGTGATTAAATAATCTC